>NC_081826.1:179786717-180087654 GCF_030867095.1 Alligator mississippiensis
TCACCCTGGGTGAATGTTAACTGATTTGGAGCCAGCAGCTACTTAAGTCCACAGCAGGGGGTTTTCCTTTGCCCCTGGGGACAGCTTGGAGAGATTCAATGGGGACACTGGGAGCAGCAGACTCTGCTGGAGCAGCTTACTGAGAAGACTGGGTAACCGGGTGGAGGTAACCACGGCAACCGACAAAGCAAGGAGGTAAGGAAGAGAAGAGAAAAATTACTTCCTGAGAGAAGGTCCCACGGAGAAAGGATCCACTGGTACAGGCAGGAAAGAGAAAAAAAGAGTGGGACTGGAGTAGAGGTGACTGGCTTGGGGGAATGGACTGCACAGTGGTGGAGGGCGAAAGGAAGACTGTGAGCTGTGAGAACAGCTGGGGTGCTTCACAACCTTCAGGGAATTTACTAATAAACTAATTTTCTTTTACCCTGCTTCTGGGGTGATTTACTATACCTTCTCTCGTTGGGGAATTAACTTCTGGTTCTTCCATCATTCCAAATCATGGCAGGCGAGCCCCAGGGAGAGAGATTTTGTTATTCACTCCCACCTGGCCACATTATTCATTAAAAAGAAACATATTAGCTACCTCTCTATGTAGAAATAAAACCAAGATACAAGCAACAAACTCCAGGCAAGAAAAAGTAGAAAAGGTGTGGGTTGAGACATGCAGGCTAGAAGAATGTCCTTAAATGACGGGAGTTGTTTCATACAAAACAAACATTCTCCTCCTAGCACTGAAAGTTTACAACTTTACCTAAACACCTGGGAGAAAAAAAACAAAAACAAACTGTTTCTGTAACAAATATACCATAAAATATCCAATGAAAGTCCCAAAAGATTTATCCCTCCTATCATGTTTCCAGTTCTTTCTATTTACAACTTTGATTTTCTTTCCTTTTCTTTCCACATGATGAGTCCTACAAAATAAAGGTCTTCTCATAAAGATACGCAATGCTTAATTAGACACAATACCAAAACCTTGATGTTTCCCCACATTAAAAAAATGCTTGCTAAACAACCACAAGGTCTTTCTTGCCAGGCTCAACAGTGACTAGGAGATATCAATAATTACCTGCAGTACCTTTGAAGGCACTCTTTATTTTCTTCATGGTAGATAACAGCCTTTCTTGACAGTATTGTGTTCCCACTGTGCTGCTGTCCCTCTGGAAAATATGCTGTCCCTGTAGAAGATACTTTCATCGCTCTTTTCTGTATTGAGTATAACTTTCTTCTCTTCCTCTTGTTCTTCAGAATATACTCTCTCTATACACACTTTAAAAAGTGCCACAGGACTTGAGTAGTAAGCTGATGTGGTTTTGTGTATGCTGGGAAGCTGAGTATGTGCAAAACACAAAACACAAATTCATTCATAACTTATTCCTATAGGTTGTTGTCTGCCTCTCAAGCAGTTTCTCCCATGTGGTTAGGGAGTTCTAGTAAACCTGTTTTTGGGGTACTATCTATAAAGTGGCTGTGGGTAGATGATGGTCTATTCTATAATGCTATCTAGCTATAGAGTGTGTACTTGCCCCTCTGAATGGTCAGTTCCTATTCACATTATCTGCTGATGCACAGATCCAGCTGTCCCTCCATAGCACCCACTTCACTGATCTTTTTAAAGAAGGCTCCTGCATGGTGTCCCAGGGACACAGGAGCCCCTTGTATAACTATTCTGCTAATGTCCTTGCTTTGGAGCCTGAAGCAGTACAGAGGTCTTTGTACTGCTGCTCAGCCCAGCTCTGAATTTCAGCCTACTGAAACAGGAACTGTGTGGAAATCGACCAGATAACTGCAGTGGATTTGACTAGCTTTAGTCAAGTCCACTGCAGTTATCTGGTCAATTCTTTGCCACTGCCAGTCAGGATAAATTGGGTTTCTCACCCGATTTATCCTGACTGGCAGTGGCAAAGAATCAAGCTAAATGTCTCATATTCTGCCTCTTGCCTATCAGTACCAGATCGGCTACACTAAGCAGATAGATGTTAACACTTCCACGCTATCAACTCCCAGGAGGCAGAGCACTGCAAAGAGGTAAGCACAATTTTTACTTGCCTAAATTACCTAATGCTTACCACAATCTGTACATCAGAGGGCAGTCCCACCAGCAAAATACCATGTAAGCAAGCCTTTTGGGCAGAGAGCAATGTGGCAGTCTGGGGGAAATTTATGATAGTTGTATGGATTGTGTAATCCAGGCATAAAAATCTAGAGCTGCCTGATTCATTAAAAATCCTGAATACTTTTTCCTCATTATCTGCCATGACCACAAAATGAGCATAAACTCTTACTTAGACTTTCATCCATGCTAGTATTTCCAGCTGATAAGTGAACATTGTTCATTCCCCTAGCCTGTCTTTCACCCACTGACTCCTTAATCTTCACTGACTGGCTTTTTTGCATGCATACCAGCCTCTGGCTTATTTACTATTTATTCCATCCAGGAAGACCACACACCAATTGCAGATGCTTCCTCAGCCTGACAAAGGGTATTTATAACTGGATGTCATGGGATAGGGTCCCTAAGGATGGCCGTGTTACCCCTAATGCCCCATGACCATGCCAATTAGGCCCAATGGGCACCTTCTATTCTCACCCGCCACGTCTTGATGTAATTATAAAAAAAAGGGAGGCTGTCTTCCAGTCTACTTGGACATGGTTCTGATAGACCTTCTGAACCCCGTGGGTTCCCAGACCCCTTGTGGGTCCCGTTTCACAATGGATGTCTCGGGACACCCCAGCCTTATGGGCTATATGCATGGCTCCAAACTGTCCCTTTACCACGCCCCAAGCCTCGCAGATGGTATTGACACAACGTCCCCCCGAGGCCTTAGTTTCATTCAGCCCTTGGGCTGTTACAGGGCTCTCCGCATCCCTGTCTCAGTCTCTGCACCCACACTGGCAAGGGGGTCTGTTCACCCCCCCCCCGAACACTGCGCCCTCTGGCGCTGGGGCCTGTGCACCCCAAATACTGTGCTCTCTCTGGTGCCAGGGCCTGCGCACCCTGAATACTGTGCTCTCTCTGGTGCCGGGGCCTGCACACCCCAAATACCACGCCCTCTCTGGCTCTGGGGTCCCCACACTGTAGTGGGTCCTAATGAGGCCTCTTCCTTCCCCAATAGCCTCGCCCAAACCACCGGTGTTCCAAACAAAAGTAAAAAATGCAAGCCCCTAGGCTATACCATAACTCAAACTGCACAAGGTATGCTCTGCCCCTTAACATTACCAAGAGCAGAACTTACAGTCAGGCCTCTTCCCTTCACTTCCTCTAGGAGGTCTCCTTCCCCCTTGGCCACTGGTAGAGAACTGCCCTCCCCAGTTCCAGCCTGGGGTTTATATGGGCCCAGAGCCCTGTCCCTTCTGGTCAGCTGACTAGGTGCAGGTGCAGGCTAATTTGCTCACTAGCTTGTTGCCCTGGTAACCTGCACCTGGGCTTCTGCCTGTCTCTTTGGGCTCTCCCCAGGCAGTTTCTTCTCTTCTAGGAGCAGGCACCTTAGTGCCCTGTGACACTGGAAAGCTTGAAAGGAAGAATTTTTCCAACCATTTGAGTTGGTCTAGTGAGATATCAGATTTACCCAAAGAACCTTATCTGCCATTGTACTTTCAGTTTGTAATATTAATGTGAAGACATGCCTTTAACATGGCTGATTCTAAAAAATTATGGAGCTTCTAAGGAAATTATTTTATTGGTCCCCCAAGCTACAAGACCCAACATTCATTGCATAACCAACTTCCATCCCAGCCCCCGACCATACTTCATTCTTCTTTGCCAACCAGGGAGGTATGTGGTCATTAATAAAGAATGTGTTCTCAGCTATCTGTGCATTGGAAAGAAGTTAAGAGGAATAGATAAAGCAAGAGAACCTGTGAGGTACTCAAGCCAGGGACATTATAAAAACAGGCATCCCTTGGAATTTCAGATGATCACCAGAGCTCTCTTCAGTACAAGGCAGTTAACATTTCATCTCATGTGGTACTTGAATATGAGCAGCAAACAGCACATGACAACAGCATGAGCTGTAGTAGTGCACAATGATCCAGTCCCATGTCAGGGATATTTACCTTTTGTAACCCTCAACCCCAGCAGCATACATTGGGATGACTGAACAAATGTTCCATTTTTTACCAGGGATATATCTGGTAGCCTGGGACGGGGGGCTGTATTAAGGCCGCCCTCTGTGTCGGCCTACCCACCTGTCTTGGACAGTGCACCTGCCTATCTTCCCTGCCATGCCTTGTTAGTAAATAATTAAGTTATTTATTAGGTGGGAGGCTGCCCTTAGTGCGCTCAGCTATACCAAGTGGTACATACATTCTCTGACCTTCCCTACACATGTCCCATGCCTTGAAGGTGTTACTACTGTCATTAACTCCATACACCCCTGGCACTGAGTCCTCTGGCTCCTGTGTCTCTGCAACACACAGGCACTGAGTTCTCTAGTGATTGGCTTCCTGTGCCTTCCTCTCAGATGCCTACTCTGTGCCTCTCTGCTGGAGGCCTCGTTCTGTGTCCCTCTGGCACTATGGGTGCTACGCCCCTCTGGCTGCACCTCTCTGGTGTTATGGGTGCTGCGTAGCTCTGGCTTCACCTCTCTGGTGCTATGGGCTCACCCCAACCCTGTACATGTGCCCTTGATGCTATGGGTTCACCAAGCCCTTCTGACTGTGCCCTCCTGGTGCGTATGTGCGCCCTCTGGTGCTCTGGGCTTGCTGAGCCCTTCTGGCACTATGCTCGCTGTGCCTGACACTGGGCTGTACCATATCGTATGTCCTCTCTCTCCAGACACTAAATGAGGCCTCCAAACCTTCTTTTCTAGCCTCATCCCGATCCTTCAGGGTAAACAGGAACATAAACACAAGCCCCTAAGCTATAACTTAAATACTAGAATAACTACAGTGCTATGCCTCTTTAAGGGAACAAACTTCTACTCAGAGTAACACACCCTATTCTAGGTACCTGGGAGACTCCCTTTAGTCATATAGCACCTAGATAGCAGAGCAGGCAGTACTGGAAGAGTTAGGCAGGCACCACCAGGTCTCAAGTAGCTTCAGCAGGCAGGAGCTTCTTCCCTATCAGTTGCCAGAGAAAGAGTATGTCTGCTAGCTACAGCCTGGGCTTATATATCCCAGAACCCTGCCTCCTGCTGGTTAGGTGATGTCAGCAGGTGTGGCCAATAACTCCCTTAGGCTGTTACCATGCAACCTGCAGCTGGGGTGCTCTGTTTCGCCGGCAGAGCTCCCTGAGCAGGCTCCTTCAGCCTTAAGGAGCAGGCACATCTTTGTGCCCAGCTACACAGCCATGTTGGTCTGAGACAAAAAGAAATGCAAAATTCTAGAACTTTTGGTTCAAAGATGATAACTTTTATTTTACCAACTAAGAAATTGCAAAAAAAAATCAGTTTTTTTTACCAGCTTTCTTGTGTAGCATGTTGTTACTACCAAGCTGCCCTTTGTGGGATGGAAACCTTTGCGATGGAGATTTGTGGTGTGAGCCAGCCCTGTCTCTAGCACTCTTGTCACCCAATGAAAAATAGTGCCAGATAATTTTTTTTGTCTAATCATATAAATTGCTGTGTGCTAAACAAACAAGTGTATTATCTGTTGTCAGTAGCATAACTGGGGAGGAGTTCCTGGGTGCCAATGTAGAGGGGGTACCAGAATGGCACCTACCACCTCCAACCTAATCTTTGCTGTGGAAGAAACAGCCCTATGCTGTCTGACCAGAGGAGCCAAGAAAAAACAATCCCACACCACCCAGCTGGGGGAGCTCGGTAGAAAGAACTCCATGTCATCAAGATGGAGAAGATGTGTGCGGGGATACCTGGGGCAGGTAAGATCACCTTCCTTCCTTTTACCTGGAAAATTTAAACACCCCTTCCCCACTACTCTCAGTGCAGGGGAATTTGTTCCAGGACATGAAATGCATTAGTTTCACATCTGTCTATTGTTTGTTTAGCTTAGCTACTATTTGAGCTAGCAATGTCTGTCAGCAGCATTATCGTGTGGTATTCATAGACTATAAGGCTGGAAGGGACCTTGGAAGATCATCGGGTCCAGCCCCCTGCACCAAGCAAGAAATATAACTGGGGTCAAGTGACCCCAGCAACATGACCATCCACTCTCCTCTTGAAGATTTCCAGAGTAGGTGATTGCACCACCTCTGAAGGGAGCTTATTCTGCAGCCTGGACACTGACTGTGAAGAAGTTTTTCCTAATGTTGGGTCTGAAACAATCTCCCCGGTGTTTGTGGCTATTATTCCTTGTTTTCCCCATGGGTGCCCTGGTGAACAGTTGTTCACTGAACCCTTGATGTACTCCCCTAATGTAGCAGTAAGCTGCTACCAAGTACCCTCTCAGCCTTCTCTTTTTTAGGCTGAAGAGTCCCAGGTCCCTCAGCCTTTTCTCATATGGCTTTCCATGCAAGTCTCTGATCATATGGGTGGCTCTTCTCTAGACTCTCTCAAACTTGTCCATATCCTTGTTAAAGTGCAGTGCCCAGAACTGGACGCAGTACTCCAGCTGTGGTCTCACCAGTGCTGACTAGAGTGGAAGAATCACTTCCTTGGTTTTGCTGGAGAGGCATCAATTGATGCATGGCAGCATATTATTTGCCCTGCTGGCTACAGTGTTGCACTGCCGGCTCATATTCATACTGTGGTCTATTATAACCCCCAGTTCCCTTTCATTCATGGTGCTGGTCAGTTTGATGCTGCCAAGCCTGTAGGTGTGCAGGGGGTTGTTCATCCTGAGGTGGAGCACTTTACATTTCTTGACGTTGAACTTCATCTGGTTTCAATCTGCCCAAATTGCTAGCCTGCCTAGGTCCGCCTGTATCTGTAACCTATCTTCAAGTGTGATCACGCTTCCCCATAACTTGGTGTCATCCGCAGACTTGGCCAGTGAGTTCTTCACCCCCACATCCAAATAATTGATAAAGATGTTGAAAAGTACTGGACCAAGCACTGACCCATGTTGGGGTTGACACCACTGGCCACTTCTTGCCAGGATGACACAGATCCGTTCATTAGGGCTCTGGGTCCCATCCTGCAACCAGTTTCCCACCCACCTGACTGTCTCGGAGTCAAGCTCACAGTCCTCTAATTTTCTCATGAGGACGTCGTGGGATACCAGATCAAAGGCTTTTTGGAAGTCGAGATATACAATGTCAACCTCCTCTCTCTTATCCAGATGGTGAGCTACCTAGTCATAAAAGGAGATGAGGTTGGTAAGGCAAGACCTGCCTGTGACAAAGCCATGCTGGGTGTCATTCAGGACCCTACCTTCCACAAGCTTATCACAGATAGACTCCTTGATGAATTTTTCCAGGATTTTCCCAGGCATAGAAGTTAGGCTAATTGGCCTATAGTTACCTGGGTCCTCCATCCTCCCCTTCTTGAAGATGGGCACAACATTGGCCCTCTTTCAGTCCTCAGAGACCTCACAAGTTTTAGAAGAGTTTCACCAGAGATTCCATGATGATTTCACCCAGCTCCTTCAGCACTCTCAGATGAAGTTAATCCAGTCCTGCTGACTTATATATGTCTAATTTTTTTAATTGATCACACACCAATTCTATGGCAATAGTAAGAAGGTGGTCATTCCTACCCTGCTCATTCTGAACCCTGTTTAGCCAAAAGTGCTTCCCAGCCCTTCTGTTTCCTTTTCTCTGCATGTGAATGAACTTCCTTTGTGCATCAAGGATTGTGCCCTTAAGGAATGACCACTCTTCATGCAGGCCATTTACCTTTGGTCCCCGGTCCCCGCACTTCCCCTACTAGTGACCTGAGCTTGTTGAAATTTGCATTTTTGAAGTCCAAGACTTCAGCCCTGCTATCAGATTTGTCTGCCTTGAGACAAACGATGAACATGATGGTTTTGTGGTCGCTGTTGCCCAGACCGTTCTCTATATTTATGTCTGTCACCAGGTTGTCTCCTTTGGCCAGGACCAAGTCTAGCAGAGCATCGCCTCAGGCTGGACCATGCATCTCCTGAGTCAGGAAGAGTTCCTTGACACAGGTCAGGAAGGAACACGACCGATCTGACCTGGCCAAGTGTTCCTCCCAGGAGATGTCTGCATAATTGTAGTTGCCCATGACAACCTTGTCTTATGCACGTGCAGCCTCTGTCAGTTCTCAGGTAAACTCTAGATTGAGTTCCTCCCCCTGGTTTGGTGGTCTGTAGACACACCTACAGTTAGGTCTCTCTTGTTGCTATGCTTCTTCCCCTCCCCCCAGCACGACCCAGAGGGTTTCAAGCTGTTCTTCTCTGGAGCTGATGTCAGCCACCAAGGAGGTGTACTGCTCTTTCACATACAGAGTAACACCTTTACCCTTGTTCCCTACCTGGTCCCTTCTATGCAGGGCAAAACCCTCTATGGTGACACTCCGATCATGCAAGGAGTCCCACTAGGTCTCCATGATCCCTATTAGATCATACCACCCACTGGAGAGCAGGAGGGCTAGCTTCTCCTGTTTGTTCCCCATACTCCTGGCATTAGTGTACAGGCACCTGAGTCCTCCTACTGTTGCAGTTCAGGATAATCATTCTCTAGTGACATTAAAACAGTTAGTTGTGTAAACAGGAGCTAGGTATCTAAACATTTTTGAGGATTTGATCAGTAGTCCTTCAGCTGGGCAGACAAAGACTCATTCCCAGTTACTTATCTTGTGCCCCTGTAGGGTGGAGGATGGAGGCGAGCTCAGCTTCAACAGGAAATGACAGTGTGACACATTCTGCCATTGTACTATCTTTTCCTTTATGGACTCTCACACGCTGAGGTGGGAACCAGTCACATAGACTGGAACCAGGATTGCAGCCTGGCTAGCTTTTGTGGGAACAGTATACTGTGTTTTACTTACTAATTACTAACAGTAATTAGTTCTTACTGTTAATTAAGTTGCTCACACACCAATCTTAGGCATCACTGAAATGCTTAAAATTCCATGTTTTTGTATAATGAACACAGCTCTAGGCATCTGCCTGTGAGATCTTCTTGCTGCTGTCACCATGATTATTGAACTTAAGCTGCAGCTGTATAGACTCAGGGAAAAAAGGATTAATGGATTCTGTACCAGCCACATTGAAGTTACCCTGGGGATAGAACTAGTATTGATTAGGAACTACAATCTGGGATAACCCCAAGCCTTAAAATATTGCTACTGGAATGAATATAAACAACTCAGGACTTAAAATAAATTGCTGCTGGAAATAATTAGCCAATACTTATTTTAAGTACTGAGAATGCAGTTCACAGAGTCCCTCTCGCTCTACAGTCTCCTCTGTGCCTGGCCCCTTTCTGTGGCTTTTAGACCTCCCCAGCTATTACAGCCATTCTTAAAAAGAGACCACTAGTTTTTGTTCACCAGATTAGTCTGAAACTAGAAAGTGGTATTTTAACATAAACCCTGTTGTCATGGCATTTCAAAATGAATGCAATACCAACACATTGACAGGCTAGGAAGCACGCAACAGACTCAATACTGCCTCTTCTGTGTGTGGGCTACAATGGAGAGAGGGGAGAGACTCACCCATGAGTGCCACATTAAAGACATGCTTATAAAATGCACAAGCAACCTAATTTTCACCGATCCCAGGAGTCCATTAAAGTTGATAGTAACTGGATTTCTCAGTGCTTCTCAAAAATTGGCCAGATGCCTCCTGGAGAGGTATGGCAGAAGCATAAGCAGCGCAGCTTGGGTCTTTGACATTAAAACCTCCTCGGCTGCTCATTTCAGTGCCTTTCCAATGTCTCAAAGAAATGAAATCTCTGTGGCTTTTCAATGCTTCTCAGGAGCACATTGAACCTTATTACATTCTCTTCTGCATGGGGGATAACCAAAAGCAATAGCTCTTTACCCTGTCTTGCTATCTCCACAGAGAAGGGAGGATAGCTTACAATATAGTAGAAATCTCTCTAAAGAATATACAGAAAATACCACAAAAGAAAAATACCAGCCCCTTGCTAGAGTCTGTGGGATACAAACTGTGCTATTTTTAAAGGCATGGAAATTCAAGCTTTTCCACCTGTAACTCAGAAACCACCTATTTTCTTTCCATAGCCTATAATCATTCCCCTCCCTTATTGCCTGTGACTGTTTTCCAAAATACTAGGGAAATGACAGTTTATTATATTTTTGTGGGAATTGTATAAAAATGCTGAGATAGGGACATTCAAATCACAAGAGGAACAAAAGGTTTAAGATGAGGACTAGTGTCACAAGACAAAATCTTTCTTTCAGAAAGGAGGTAATGTATTTACCCAAAACCAAGATGACTTCAAATTTAAGATGAAACTTCAAGAATTATGTTTGTTATAATTTTCCATGTATAGAATCTAATTATTGTAGCATCCTCTTAAATTCGTCCCCCACCCCACTGCTGCAGCAGGCAAAGGAGCAGTGGCAGGGGGACAAGCACCAGGGAAGGTAGCAGAAGGGGTGGCCTGACCCCAACCTCTTAGTTTCCCGTCTGCCCCCATGCCATTTGTCCCCTTCCCTCCTGCCCTGTGCTTGCTGTCCTGTTGATTACCTCCCTGGTGTTGCTCCTTGTGGCCCACCTTGCAGGGCTCAGGCTCAGGCTCGGTAACATCAGTGTAGCAGTGGTGGTGGTAGCAGTGGTGGCCGCAACAAACTCTGGCCCCTGGCTGGGTCAGGACCAGAGCTGGAACCACAGCTGCCTTGGTGCTATGCAATCTTCCCTGTACTCTTCCCTTCACCATGCAGTCCCCACCATACTCCCTAGCCACATGCCCCCTCCCTTGCTACACAAGTCACCTCAAACTATCCTGGCCCTGCTTGACCATGCAGCAGTAGTGGCAGCAGCAGCTCCAACCCTGGTACTTGAATCTAAGAAAAGGCTTTCCCCTCCAGTGTTAAATGGGAGGAATAAAATGTTTTGGATTCAAGCAAATACAACATATTCCTCTCTTCTTCAGTGAGAAAGAAGTGCTTGTCAGTGCATGGAGTCTTTGTGATCTAACCTGAAATATGCATTTATTGAATCAGTGGCAGAAAGTTGACTGCCTGAAATACTCTACTTCCTGAAATACTGCAGGGAAGGGTAGCCTGGTGGGACTGGCCGTTGTGGGACAGTCCCCCAGAAATGCCAGGCCAGTTAACTCCCTGGTGAAAGGTGCATGGTTGGGGAATTCTTAGAAGTATATAATACTACAGTTTACAATTGGGGAATTGAGGCACAGAGGGCATCTTTATATGTGCTCCAGGGTAGGATGGGGATGGGACTTTAATTAGAGCAGTTTTGAAAGCTGCTCTAATTAAAACACCAACAGTGTCACGTGTGTTTAGCATACTCCAACAGGCTCAATTCATTGAATCTGCTCCGAAACATGCTAATTAGCATGTGTCAGAGCAAATGTACAGCAAGTGTATAGGTGCCCAGAGAGACTAAGTGAATTTTCTAAGGTCATACAGTCAATGTGTGTCAGAGGAAGTTAGTAAACATGGTCTTCTAAAACGAAGTTAATGCCTTTATCACTGGATTCTCTTTCCACTATTAGGGTATATTATGCAGCACAGTTGTAAGAGCAAGTCTATAAAAGATTTGGAAGAGTTCAAATACAACCCCAACATAGACTAGTCATAGATAAGCTTTTAATAATGGACATATTGAGCTTTTAAACAGGGAAAAGGAAATTTAGACACCTGTGTTCTAATACGGCAAGAAGTTGAAAACTATTTGCTGTTGTTTCACTGAGGTATGCCACATTCTTTAGATATTACGTGTGGTGAAGCACCAATGGGGTTTTAACCACTTAAGGGCTGTTGCAGACTGTGAGCAAGCCTGCTTTGTGAGCAGCAGGGAAAGCCTCCCACAGGAACCATTTTAAGGGGGAAGGTGGGTGACAGAGCACCTTGGGTGTTGGCCACTTTAAGGAGGACAGCAGGCAGCAGACAGTAGGACTATGTGAAATTTCAGCAGCTGTTTTGTTTCAGAGATGTTTCAGGCCATTTCAGCACCTGAAATACCAAATCCAAATCAAAATGGAAGGCTCAGAAACAACTCTGAAATTACAAGTGGCATCCAAAATGTTTCAGAAATGTTTTGGAAAATTTAGGAGTTTCAGAGCCAAGCTTACAGGGAAATAGCTGTACACTGCTGCCTGACTCAGCTCTGAAAAGAGAATAGATCTGTGCTGGGGGTCTCCTCACCGCTGCTGCCCACCCCGCACTGCTCCAGCAGCCCAGGGCTGCACAGGGTGAGCAGCAGTGGCAAGGAGATCTCCGGCATGGATCTCTGCTCCCTGAAGAGCCAGATCATGTGGCAGAGCAGTGCTGGTCCCTGCCGCGTGACCTGGCTCCACAGGAGCAGAGTTCCACACCAGAGTCTCATCACTACCGCTACCAGCTCCACACAGCCCCACACCACTGGGGCAGTCCAGGGTAGGTAGTGGTGGTGAGGAGACCCTTGGCATGGATCTCTGCTCCCTGCAGAGCCAAGTCATGCAGCAGGGACCAGCAGGCTTGCTTGCCACTCTGTGCTGCTTCCCTGCCCCCTGACGTGGTGTAACAGGGATCAGAGATCCATGCCAAGAGTCTCTTCACCTGCACGGAGGGTGGCAGCCCTCCCCCGAACAAGCCACCCACATCCCTGTCTTGCTTCCCACTGGGTCCACAAGCCCCTGGCCCCAAGCCCCACCCAGCTGGGTAGGGCTGTGCAAAGCTTCCCTTGCAACCCGTTCAAAACAGATTTGGAGGAGATTCAGTGGAGCCAAATCTCTGAAACAGATTCAGCTGAAATGAAACAGGACAATGATCTGAAACACCGAAATGAATAACTCTCCTCCAAAATGACAATTTGAAACTGAATTGAAACACAGCTGTTTTGCACAGCCCTAGCAGACAGGTGCAGGCCAACCCTGCTGAGGCAGCCATTTTAAGATCTTGGCTGTCAGGGCTGGGGCAGCAGTTTGCTGCTAGCAGCTGAGGAGGCAACGTCTGGCTGAGCTGCTGCTTAGAACATCTTGAAGGTAAGAGCACGAGCTATTAGGGATGGCAGGTGCCTCCTGGTCCTGGGTATGACTGAAAACTGCACCTGCCAGGGAAGGGTAGCCTGGCGGGACTGGCCGTTGTGGGACAGTCCCCCAGAAATGCCAGGCCAGTTAACTCCCTGGTGAAAGGCAAGGAAAGACAACTGAAAACCCCAGCCCCCACCACCTGGTGGGTTAGTAAGACCAGAGGGAAGTAGGGCCAGGCACACCCAGAGAGAGACACCTGAGCCCAGAGTGGGTAGTGGGGCCAGGTACACCTAGCAGGAGGCACCTGAGCCCATAGGGGTGGAAGACACTGGAGAGCAGTGGGGCCAGGCACACTTAAGGGGACACACCTGAGCCCAATGTGTGGTGGGGCCAGGCATACCTACAAAGAGGCACCTGATCCTGTGGGGTATAAGACCACAGAGCCCTGACATAGGAGCAAGTGAGTTAAGGCTGCAGAGAGGGGGTAAGTGTGTTGAGGCCCTAGGGAGGGGTGAGTGTGTGCAGGCCCCACTGAGAAGCAGCAGTGTAAGAGAGGCCCAGGTAAGTCTTCAGATGCCTGAGGCCACAAGTGGGCCTGAGTCTGAGTGTGAGGTGGCATAGAGAGGGCCATGAGTAGAAAGGATGAGTCATTGGCCCCAATTAGGAGACCAGTGGGGTTTGTTACCCAGTGAGGGGCTGGGGCAGAGTTAGCCCAGTGTTTGGCAAATTGCCCAGCCACCACACAGATTAGGGTCACAGGAGAGGCCCAAAAGGCTGCACCAGGGCTGGCCAAGGAGTGTAGAGGCAAGCCTAATGGCCTACATGGTTACTCAATGGAGCAGGGCAGGGTGAATATGGCCCTGTAAAGGGCATGAATGCAAGAGGCGTGGTGAAAGTGGGTGCAGTGGTAGAGGCCCCAGTGAGAGGGGGGTGGTATGTGTAAGGCCCTGAACAGGGAAGTGTGAAAGAGGCCTAACAGTGCACTGAGTTGGGCCCAGCCTCATGCTGGGCTATAGCACAACTAATGAATGTCATCTGCAAGGCATGGGACATGATAAGGGAGGGTTGGAGTCATGTGTATATCGCCTTTTTACATCAGGGCGCACAAAGAGCAGCCATCCATCTAATTAACAACCTAATTACTTTACAACAAGGCATGGCAGGTGAGTAAGGTGTGCGGGCTTGCTCAAAGACAGGCAGGCAGGCCAGCACTGTGACCGCATCTGGAGTTTGGCCCCTGTCATACCACATAAGAAAGGCAAAAGCATGCTTTGGGGAAGAACTAAATTCTGGGAAACAAGGTCTCACTGGGTGCATCTACACATTAATTAATGCACTTTTGCTAATGCGCATTAAAATTTAGTACCTCTAATATTAGGTACTAAACATTAGTACCTAATGTGCATTAGGCTGCCCTAATGTGCAGTCATGAAAATGCATGCCTTTTTAGTGATGCTGGATGTGCAGTAGCCTAATTTTACTGTCCATTAACATATTAGCATGATTTTTGCCATGATGCTCTAATACTCAGTAAAATAGGCTACTAGGCATTAAAGCACATGTGTAGACATGCCCAGTTAAGACACCTGGCAGAGCCTACCCTAGCAAGAAGGGTTATGTTGATGATAGTCAAGTGTTGGAATGAACTTCATTGGTAAACTTTCCAACTGTGGGGACTGGCATACAATTAATTTGGAGATGGGTGAAGGGTCTGGCAACTTACTGGATTTAAAAGTGAAGAACACAACATCCAGACCCAAACGCCAAAGCAAGCACATGTGTGCACCAGTGCACGTGTGCCCCCAACCCCACCAAGCAGAGCAGCGAGGAGTGAGGATCCAGCAGCAGCAAAAAGGTAAGACAGGCAGGGAGAGGGAAGGGAGAGCTGAGCCAGGCCAGCTGTAGGGACTTGGGAAGGGGTTTTCCTCCCCTCCCATCCCTATTTAGATGCACCAAGCAGAAGCCAGGCTCCCGAGCTGGGCGAACAGGCCATGCAAACAGGCGCGCTCTTCAAGGACGCACCAGAGTTTGCACAGGCGTGGGGTAGGGGGAGAGGGGCAGCTGATGGGAGCACTGACCCCTGGGGAGAGGGGGCTACTTACTGGGGAAATCCCTGATAGTCTCGGTGAGGGGAGGCTCTGAGCCGGGCTGAGCAGGGTTCCCCCAGGGGAAGGGGCTGACTCTTCTGTATATGCGCAGAGCATCCTGAGCCCTCGCTGACTGGCGTGAGAAATTCAAACTGCGGCAATCAGGACCTGGATGCTGAAGTGAGCGCACATGTGCACCAGTGCATATGTGCCCTTGGCTCCCCCAACCCCACCAAGCGGAGCGGTGAGGAGTAGGAGCCAGCAGCAGCAAAAAGGTAAGGCAGGCAGGGAGAGGGACAGGAGAACCAAGCCAGGCTAGCTGTAAGGAATTGAGAAGGGGTTTTCCTCCCTTCCCATCCCTACCTGGATGTGCTGGGCAGGAGTCACGCTCCCGAGCCAGGCAAACAGGTGAGCTCTTCAAGGGCGTGCCCGAGTTTGCACAGGAGTTAGCGCAGGGGAGAGAGCAGGAGGGGCTGGAGACTCCACATGTTGGAGTCAGCGGCTTTGGACAGAGTTGTCAGAGTCATCAGGTGAATGCATGTGAGGGTCTTTAATGGGGTGGTGACTCAGAGTGCAGCAGGGACCCTGCTCTGATGCTGCCTCCCACCCAGGGCTCCACTGAAGCCTCCACCCAGACGGAGCCATTAGGTGGGTCAGTGGCACCCGGGCCCCCTGCCTGCAGGGGTTCCCTGGAAGGCCTTTGAGGGCCCAGGCGTAGCTGGAGGGCCAGGACTTCCCTCACTTGTCCCACATGTGCCCGGATTGAGGCCCTGGAGGGGCAGGTGAGGGAACTTCAGGCAGAGGTGAGCAGGCTGCGGGGTATCAGGGCAATTGAGGAGGAGATTGATGGATTCTTCCATTCTCTGCGGGTTCACATGCCTGGAGGGAAGGAGTCACAGGAGGGAGTTGACACGGCCAGATGGCAGACAGTCACCTTGGGGGCTAGACATCGCAAGGCCAGGGCGACTCCCTCAGTGCAGCTGGAGAACAGATATGAGGCCCTGGCATCACTGGCAGAGAGCGCAGCAGTGAAGGCCACTCCCACAGCCGCCACCAAGCAAGCTAAATGAGAACCATTCAGCTGGAGGAGAAGATGTCAGGTCATTGTGGCAGGTGACTCCCTTCTGAAAGGAACGGAGGGAGCCATCTACTGCCTGAATCCCACAGTACGGGAGGTATGCTGCCATGCCTGGAGCCCAGATTCAAGACATCACAATGAGGATTCCAGATCTGATTAGGCTCATGGTCCTCATCCATATGGGAACAAATGAGGCAGCCCAGAGTAGTCCAGGTGGGGTCATGAGTGACTACGTGGCACTGGGAGGCGCTCAGAGGATCGGGGGCACAGGAGGTCTTCTCATCCTTCCTACTGGTCAGCGGTTGAGGACAGCACCACAGCAATTGTGTTAGAGAGATCAACTCGCAGCTTCGGAACTGGTACCATTGTGCGGGGTTTGGATTCCTTGACCACAACCTGCACTTCCAGGATAAGGCCTTGTTCAGATGAGACGGGCTACATCTCTCTCCAAGAGTCTGTTCTCTTACAGGTCGGCTGATCTCCTACGCCACGCTTTAAACTAGGTTTGTTGGGGGACGGGGATGTTGACAACAGGGAGAGGCCAGGAACAATGAACCTGAAGCCAGGTGCTGGAACAGTCCAGGTAAGTACCAAGGGCCCTGCTAAGCATCAGAATGGGGAAGTAGCAAAGGCACCTATTGGGGGGGCTTAGATGCCTCTATACTAATGCTAGGAGCATGGGGAACAAGCAGGAGGAACTTGCACTCCTGCTTGCAAATAAAGAATTGGATCTGGCTGGGCTAACAGAAACTTGGTGGGATCCTACCCATGACTGGGCAGTGGACATTGAGGGCTACAGGCTGTACAGACAGGACAGAATGGGGGAAAAGGGAAGAGGGACATTGCACTCTATGTTAAGGAGCAATATATATCTTCTGTAGTTAATTTGGGCCAGGAAGAAGGGCAAATTGAGGTACTATGAGGGGTCAGGATGAAAAGGACTTGGTAGTGGGGGTCTACTACAGACCCCCACAACAGGGAGACAAGTTAGACTTAGAATTCTCGAGACAGCTCTCAGAGGTAGCACGCTCAAAGGACCTGGTCGTCATGGGTGACTTTAACTTCCCAGACATCTGCTGGGAGAAACAGGCAGCCGGGTCTGCCCATTCATGAAAGTTTCTAACCTCCTTACAGGACCTTCACCTATCGCAGGAGGTATGCATTCCCACTAGGGGAAATGTCTTACTAGGCTTGGTGCTGGCCACAGGGGGTGACTTGGTGGGGGATCTGCAGGTACAAGGTAACCTAGGGGATAGTGACCACCTATTGATAGGGTTCACTATCTGGAGAAAGGTAGGGAAGATAACTAGCAGGGTGGAAGTGCTAGACTTCAGGAAGGCCAACTTCAACAAGCTCAGGAGATTAGGTAGGGAGGGACTGACCGGTAAAAACTTTGGAGAGATGGGATTCTAGGAAGGGTGGTTGTTTCTCAAGGGACTAATCCTGCAGGCACAGAAAAGGACCATTCCAGGATACATAAAAGTATACAAAAAAGCAAAGAAACCCTCTTGGAGGAGCAGGGAAATCCAGGAGAGCCTGGAGGGAGGAAAAAAGAGGCCTACAGGCTGTGGAAGCAGGGGGCTGCCACCAAGGAGGAGTATACCTGCTTGGCTCGAGCTTGCAGGGAAACAATGAGGAGAGCCAAAGCAGAAATGGAGCTTAGCCTGGCAGCAAAAGTTAAGGATAACAAAAAGTCATACTTTAAGTACATAGGAAGCAAAAAGAAGGTGCAGGGTAACTTAGGGCCCCTTCAGGATGAACTACAGCAACTGGTAACAGATAGGATGGCCAAAGCAGAGCTTCTAAATGATTTCTTTGCATCCATGTTCCTGGACACGAATACAAATAGGTATCCCATTGGGACCTTAGGTAAGCCCAGTATAGATACCAGCCTACCAACTGTTCGCGCTGACCTAGTAAAGGGGAACCTGGAGAGGTTGAATGTATTTAAGTCAACAGGTCCTGATAATCTTCATCCTAGGGTACTTAGGGAATTAGCTGGAGTCATAGCAGAGCTGCTGGCACAACTGTTTGAGCACTTGTAGTGCTTGGGACAGGTCTCAGAGGATTGGAAAAGGGCCAATGTGGTCCCTATTTTCAAGAAGAGGGGGAATGAGGAACTGGGTAACTATAGGCCAGTTAGTCTCACCTCTATCCTTGGCAAGACCTTTGAGAAAATTGTTAAGGATCACATTTGTGAGGGACCAGTGGGTAAAATGATGCTAAAGGGTAATCAGACTAGGTTCATAGCAGGCAGATCCTGCCCGACTAACCTGGTTTCATTTTACAACTGGGTCACAAAATGCTTGGATGAAGGAATAGAGGTAGATGTTATTTACTTAGATTTTAAAAAGGCCTTTGACACCGTGTCACACCCAATTCTATATCGCAACTGTTTAGTTTGTTTATAAGATTATTACAGAGTCCAGTGGGTAGAAAATTGACTTATGGGACACACCCAGAGAGTGGTGGTGGACGGGTCAGTTTCTACGTGGAGGAATGTGGGCAGCGGAGTCCCCCAAGGCTCTGTCCGGGGACCGGTACCATTCAATATCTTCATTAGTGACTTGGACTAGGGAAGGGGTGGGCAATTATTTCGGGCAGAGGGCCACTTACTGAGTTTTGGCAAGCCATCGAGGGCCACGTGACAGGCAGCCAGGGGCAGATAAATATTAATTTTCTAAATTTTTTAGGGGCCCCGTGGGCCACATGCAAGCTGCATTTTGCCCACCCCTGGACTAGCGAGTAGAAAGCACCCTGTCCAAGTTTGTTGATGACACCGAACTATGGGGGGAGATACACGAACTAGATGGCAGGGAATGAATCCAGGCTGATTTGGACAGGCTGGGGAAATGGGCTGAACAGAACAGGATGCAGTTTAACAAGGATAACTGTCATGTGTTGCACCTGGGGAGGAAGAATCATCAACACTCCTATAGCCTGGGAGGTACCACTCCAAGTAGCACAACTGCAGAAAGGAATCTCGGAGTCGTAGTTGATTCCAAAAATGAACATGAACCACCAGTGTGCTGAGGTTATAAGTAAAGCTAAGCGCAACCTTTCTTGCATAAGTAGGTGCATCACAAACAGGTCTAGGGAGGTGATAGTTCCCCTCTATGCAGCATTGGACACAGTACTCCAGCTGCAGCCTGACCAGTTTTGGGCACTGCACTTCAGGAGAGATGTGGATGGCCTGGAAAGGATTCAGAGGGCCACTTGTCTGGTTAAAGGCCTACAAAAAAAAACCCTATGTGGACAGATTGGGAGACCTGAACCTCTTCAGCCTCCACAAGAAAAGGCTGAAGAGGTGATTTTTGTAGCTGCCTACAAACTCATCACAGGGCAGGGGGGCAGCAAGAAATAAGGGATACAATGTTTACCAGGGTGCCTGTCAGGGTAACTAGAAATAATGGCCACAAACTGGAAGAGAGCAAAGTCAGATTGGACATCAGGAAAAAATTATTTACAGTGAGGACTGCCAAAATATGGAATAAAGCTTCCAAGGGAGGTGGTGCTGTCCCCTTCCTTGGAGGTGTTTAAAAGGCGATTGGACAGACACCTGGCTGGGGTCATCTGACCCCAGCACTCATTCCTGCCCAGGGCCAGGCGTTGGACTCAATGATCTAATAGGACTCTTCCAACCCTAACATCTATGAAACTATTAAACTATCCAAGGTGTGTAAGATGAGCTTTCACAGAATGCATGAGAATTTATAGTATATAGTTATTGATAAGCGTGAGAGGTATGGTTAAACCTCCAGTCAGCACTCAGAAACTTATGTTGGAAGTCACACAAATAGCAAATGATATAGCTCATACTGCAAGATTTACCTGGCAAATCTCAAGAGTGAAATTCAGCCCTTCCATATGGGGAACACAAGCCAATATGTACTGCTCAAGTTGGGTAAAAATTGTTCATGAGTCCTCTGCAGGTGGAGGAATATCACCCATTAAGTGCATGAGATCACTGGAGAAGTAATGCTGAAATATCAGGATGGAAGCCAAGTGTGAAGAACTAATTATAGGTATAATTATAAACAGAAGCGATTTTAATCTGTGCTATTTGTTTTATTATATTTTGTCATTCTAATCACTTGTAAATTCCTCCTCTCACATTTTAATTATCTCAAGCACTTTCCAGTCTGAATAATCCCTTCAATATCCACATGCTTTTTGAGGACTAATTTGTTTTTTAAGGCTTTTTTTTTATGTTGAATTTTTTTTCCTATCGCAGATAAATTCAAAAATGTTACCCGAGTCTACTCATGTTTTCATTCTGCATGATAAAAGAAATCAAGAAAGCTTTAAGAAAGTAGTAAGGCCTTACAGCAGTGCTTCCCAACCAGGGTGCCACAGCACTCTGGGGTGCCATGAACTCTTTTAAAGGTTGCCCTGAGGTATGAAGACATAAGCAAGGTGTGATGAGACAAGCAAATAAGCACCGGCCACTTCCTGGTAGGCCTGTGCGAGTCAGCAGCAATCTGATCCGGCCGTTTCGGATGGCTGTGATCTGAACTAGAGCTCTGGACTGGGTTTCTGCCTCAATCTGGCCAAAGCGGCTCCGAAGCTTCAGTGCTGCCTCGGAGATCCAGCCATAGGGTATAATGGGGAATCAATGAAATATCTATAACTTTGTTGGGTTTTTTTAGGTTTTCACCCCACTATTTTGTAATGCCTAGACATGACATGAGTTTGGCTTTCAAGAATTTGGGGTGCTGTTCCCCCCAAACCCCTGCACCGATCATCTTGAAACCTGGCAGGCTTCATCCCCTCTGCAGAGTCTACCATCTCTGAAAATTTCATCCAAATTGGATAAAAACAACAAAAGTTATCGATATTTTATTGTTTCCCCATTATACCCTATGGCCAGATCTCTGAGGCGGCTCCGAAGCTTTTCGGAAGCTCCGAACCGTTTTGGGAAGCCTAATGAGACCAGCGCTTCAACCCGGATGTGCTGCTTTGGACCCTGAAGTGTCCAAAGCTTGTCCGGATCTGAAGCCTCGCACAGCCCTACTTCCTGGCCTCTCCCCTGCCTCAGTGCTCAGCTCCTCTCCAAGGAGGTAAGCATTGAAATAAATAAGTTAGTTTTTGAAATGGGGTGCCACTTGATTCACAAACATTAGACTTAAGGGGAACTTACACACACATGGGGAGCCTGGCACATGATTAATGGAGTCTGCTAGAGCATATAAGTTGATGCATTCTGGCAGCCTTGCATGTCACGTGCATCAGCAGCATAGTGCACCTCCACATCGAGAAAATGGAGGCAGTGTGCTTTGAACTAAAACATGTTTGATGTGCTTTAGTTCAAAAGTGCACTGCCACCATTTTCTCAGAATGAAGGCACACTGTGCTGCTGATACACGTGACACATGGGTGCTTTTAATTAGCATGGCTTACTAATTAAAAGTGCCCAGCACCACATTGGGAACACATTTAAAAATGCCCAACATGCCTGGAGTGTAAAAACATGGAGAACTGATGCTTTACACGATAAAATACCTAAATGAGGGTGTCATCTCTGTAAAGACTTAGGACAAACACCATTTGTGGCTTCACCTTTGGCACACACCTTTGGAGCCTGCATGGAGATGGTGCAGGGCTGGTGATGTCACACTCAATATTAGCTAGAAGCCAAGCCAGCCAGACCTTCCTGAAACTTTTATTCTGTGTGCGTGTAACAGGTCATTCACCCAGCTTCCTTAGCTAGGTCAGTCAGCTCTCTGGTCAGGCTTTCAAAACAGTTTTTATTCTTCTCCGAGAGGCTTCACACTCCCAATAAACAAATAAACTCAAACCACGGGAAACAAAGAAGCAAACAACCTACCACCCACCCAGAACCTGCTGCCTACCTTTGGACAATAGGAGAGGGGCCTCTCTGGCCATGTGTTTCTCTCTACACTGTCTTTTCCTCCCCTGCACTCCCCTCTGGAATTTTTAAACCTTCTTCCTTATTAGTCAGTAAAGTAGTGCTTACATTTTTCTCCCTGCGAGCAGGATGAATGGCATGAAGCTGCCAGTGCATGCTAGGATCAGGTCTCAGGGCCTCACACCACCTCCACCTGGCCGGAGCCCAGTCCTGATTGGACAGGGATGGCATGGAAACCTGGGACCCAGTCCCAGCTCACGGGGGCTAGGCAGGGGCAGCACAAAGCTCTGGAGTCTGATCCTGGTTGGTGTGTGGTTGTGATATAAGCACTGGGCTCTAGAGGCTCTGCACTGCTCCTGCCCAACCCCCAGGTGCTGGAACTGTATGAGCAAGACAGTGTGGGCCCCAATCTAATATTTAGGACCAACTTGCAAAGCTTCCCACAGGACCCATGGGGCGCCCTGCAGACCAGATTACGTGGAGCCAGGGGCTGGATCTGGTCTGCAGACCAAGAGTTGAACACTAGGGCTGTGTGAGGCTTCACTGGCTATTTTGTTTCAATGCTGTTCTACTCATTTTGAGCTCAAAACAGCAAAATTAAAACAAAACAGAGGGCTTCGAAACAGTCTCGAAGTTAAACGAGGGCAGTTTTGAAACATTTTGAGTTTCAAAGCTGAAGCTGGGCTTGCCTGTAGTGAAACAAAGTAAGGAGCAGGAGGGGGAAGAGGGTGGAAGGGATGGGGGGGGAGGGGGAAGGACTGCTCTCATACTGACTGTGTAGATGGCCAATGACTGTCATCCTTCCCTGAAGTCCCTTCCAATCCCAGTGTTCCAGGGGAGGGATAGAAAAACAGCATAAAAGGCAGCATTGTTTGAACTGCCCTTTTTTCTGCCTTGGTGGCAGTTACTGAGCTATGTGTTCCAGCAGATCAGCAGCATCAGACAATGAAGGCTCCTAGCACTGATCTTCTCAAGGATTTCCTACTTGCTAGCCTAGCAAGAGGGATTTCAAAATACCTTTTTTGCTTTTTCCTTCCTTCCATATGCTTTTATTTTATTATATTCTTTGATTTATTCTTTTCAATTTTATAATCATATCAGATAGGATTACTATATAAATTAAAATTCTATAGGAAGGCAAATACATTTAATAATTTAATTTCTATACATTTATACTTTGCAGCATATATACACACATTATAGAATTTATATAGGAAGAAAGAAATATTTATATTTTTATATACATCTATACCTTGCACTGTACACACATTACTGAATTTATATAGGGGAAAGACATATTCTATTCTTCATAGGTTTTGTTATACATTTCCACTTTGCACCACACACATTATTGAATTTATATAGGAATTCTACAAATATAAAAATTTATTTGCAAATTAAGACATGAAACACACCATGAAGCATGGTGGAAAGGCAGGTGGTGGCAAGCCTTCAGGGAGGGGCAGAAGAGGGGGTAGAGGGAGAGGTGTAAGTTCCACCCCCCAAACTGAGATGCAGTCTCCTTCTTCTAACTAGCAGGGATGAGGCTGTTACAAACAGCAAGGGGAGGGAAGCAGTGTCATTGCAATAGCCTATGCCTAAGGCTACATCCCCTCCATGAGCACCAGCCATAACCCCCACCACCACCACGACAACAAGCACCAGCACCAGCACCACAGCCTCCTCCACCCCCATTTCACTTCCCATGCTGAGCCTTCCAATGCCAGAGGAAGAGCTGGAGCTGGATCTGGATCTCAGTGCCCAAGCAAGGGACATTCTGGGGAAGGAGGAGGAATCATCTGAGTTTGTGCTCCACACCCCTCAAGTTTCCCCTAGTGCCAGGTCTCCTTCTCCAGAAGGCACATAGGAGGAGGTTGACATAGGGGTTGTGGATGCAAGTAGCTGAGCTGAGTCTGCTCCTCCTGTTGCCTCTGCCTGCTGAAGAGGCAGAAAGTGCAGCAGCATCCACACATGCACCCGCACCACAGAAGCAAGCAGGTAGTGTAGTCTGGGATCATTTTGAGCTGGCCAACGATCCCATTTATGCCATCTACCTGCACTGACAAGCCAAAATCAGCTGGGCAAGGGAACAAAACACATGAGCACCATGGGGTGCTGATGCATCTCTGCAGGCACCACCCCCTTCCCTTTGCTCTTACTCAGCCTGGCACCAGTGCAAGCATGCCCAAAGGGAAGTCCCCCCTCTCGCTCCAAAGCTCCCGTCCTCCCAAAGCAGAGTCAGGCCACCCTGGAACAATGGGGGAAAGTCAGACAGAAAGCAAGGTGCATTGCAAGGGTGAGCAAGATCACCAAGAGCATTGGAGAGATGCTTGCTGTTGATGGCCAGCCCTTCTCCTTAATTAAGTAGCCAGGGTTCAGGTGGCTCATGGCACTCGTGGCCCCAGCCTATCAAGTGCCTTCAGTAGGACAGTGGTGCCCTCCCTGCATGAGGCATGCAGGGAGTACTTGAGGGAGAAGCTGTGCAAGGCAGGTCCACAGTTGGCTTTATACTTCACCTCAGATATCTGGAGCAGCCAGAGTGGAGATGACATGCATCTGTCCCTCACAGGGCACTGGTGCAATCAGTCAGGCCATCGGTGGGCTCTCCTTCTAGCGGAGGGAATGGATGAGTCCCACACAGTAAGGGAGATCATGGTGGCCATGAGCTACATGGTACAAGGGTGGCTCGTTGAGCAGGGCAAGCTCACCCGTGGATTCATGATCACCGACAAAGGATCCAATATGGTCAAGGCAGTCCGTGATGCCAACTTTATTAGCATCTGCTGTGTGGCACACAAGTTACACCTCAAAGGGACATGTTGGAGGACGACAGGGCTGCCAGTGATGGCACCAGCACCATCAGCAAGCTCATTTCCAAATGCAGGAAGGTGGCAGGCTACTTCCACCAGAGCATCAAGGGGGGCAAATGCTGTGGGACAAACAAATAGAGCTGAACATCCCACAGCATAAAATCATGCAGGATATGGAGACTCAGTGGAACTCCACATGCCTGATGCTTGAGAGGCTGGTAGAGCAACAGAAGGCCATCCATGAGATGGCCTTGCTTGGGGATATTGGGATCAGTGACCCCCTTAACAGAGCTGAGTGGGATACCATCTCCCAGATCTTGGTGGTCCTCAAGGCCTTTCTCAAGGCCACTGAGACCCTCAGTGCTGGTGATGTCCTTCTTAATCAGGTGATCCCCATAGTGAGGGAACTTCAGAGCCAAATGGAGAACTTCCACAGGATCAATGTTCCTGGCTGGGACAAGTCGCTGTCACCAGACATTCAGGCACCGGTGAGGCGGCTGAAGGAAATGGCTTGATCCCTTGAGGTCCAGTATGGTCTGTGTCCTAGCTGCTGTGTGACCCAAGGTGAAGGGCACTGTATGCAGCAGCCAAACACTGAAATCAGTGGATGGAAGTGCTGGTGAAGAGAGTCAGGAAAGCAGAATGGTGGAGGTACATCTGACTCCCCAGGTACATCTCCACTTTTACCTGCATTGCTACATCCCCCTTTCCACCCCTACCCCAGCTTGTCCCTCACCCCCTGACACCTTCATTTCTATTTACACTGACTGGCTTTCTTGCCTGTGTTGCATGCCAGCCTCTGGCTTCTTTACCATCCAGGAACAGCACACATGCATACCAACTGCAGGTCCTAACTCAGCCTGACAAAGGGTTTTTCAACCCGAAAGCTTGCTAAGATCTATTTCTCTAACTATTCAGGGTTTTTTTTTTAAATAATAAACATAAAAACACAACATAACCCATCACACACCACAAATAACACATCATTTATATATCCAATACAACATCTGTACTTCTTCCATTCAATTCTGTTATAAAAAGAAAGACTCTATGACAGTTTGGCTGCCTGAGATGCTGCTGGTGCTACTGTGTTCACTAAGTTATCATTTTACCTGTTGTCATTTAAAGTGGCTGTAGGGGAGGAGAAGACCTCATCAGGGCACACTGCCATGTTGTGTAGATGCCCCAGCACCAGTGAGGGTGCACTTTAACACAGACACAGTCAACCATGTCATGAGTTTTGCCTGTCAGCAGCCTGAAGTGCAGATTCCCAGAACCCCCTACACGTATCTCCTTGAAACTTGGCAGGCTTCATGGCCTCAGAAGGAGCTACCATCCCTGAAAGTTTCATCCAAATCAGGCTGGAAATGTCAAAGTTATAGGCAGTTTCATGCTTCCCCATTATAGCCTATGGGCGAATAGTTAAAATAGCGAAACAGTTTTGACAAAACGAAATGGAACAGTGGTTTTGAAACTAAGTGAAACTCAAAATGAAACACTGTTCCATCGAAACATTGGAATGTAAGTTGAAATGAAATGGTGCCATTTCACACAGCCCTGGCAGGTACTGGGAAAGGAAACATTTCTGAGGCACCTATTCAGAATCAGTTCAATCCCACTGAAGAGATTTAAACCCAATCCAAGGGAGTACTCTGAGTGAGCAACAAAAAGAGTTGACTGTATTTGAATCTTAGAGACTTTCTGAAAGATGGTGTTGACAGGTAGACAGGCTGCATCCTTGGCTCTCTAGAGTAAGCAAAATGCCACGTCTATAGAATATAGTAATTTTGCCTTTCTTGGCTTTTACTTTTTAAGTCTGTATGAATTTGAAATTAAAAAAAAAAGTACTTGGGAGCCAGCATTTTCATGCAGACTTTGTTGCACTAACTGAATTTGGCCTGAAGTTTATAATTCAGTCTTGCCATAAGGTAGCTAAACTCCACTAAAAGCTTCTCGCCTTCTGTTGTTCTGCCTTTTCAGAACACATTAGGTCTTGTTCCTTTTGAAGTACCACCCTCCTGTTTACTCACAGAAGACGACTTACAATAATTACACTGGAAACTGACACTAGATTGTGGGTAATTTAGCTTTGTGCTACCATTGGACCTTACTTATCTATGTCATTTTAAATTCTCTGTCGACATTACTTTAGTGCACGCAAGCCAAACTAGCCAGCTGCTCCCAGAAGTTTATGGAATGCCAGGAGCAAAAGCTGATAGAGTCAACAATAAACAAATTGAGAGAAGCACTTACTGCTTTCTCATTCAAATGTGCAAGACTTCAGGCAGTTCCAGGCTATAAATATCTTAGCCAAAGTTGGTTAAGGTCAATGGACTAACACAATCATTAATACATTAAACTATCACGTGAACGTAATCAGTGGATTTGCTTTATAGTTTCATAGCTGGTAGGGTCTGAAGGAACCTGAGCAGATCATCAAGTCCAACCCCCTGCCATGGCAGGAAAGAGTACTGGGGTCAAACGACCCCAGCAAGGTGTTCATCCAGCCTCCTCTTAAAGACCCCCAGGGTAGGAGCCAGCACCACTTCTCTTGGAAGTTGGTTCCAGATCCTAGCCACCCTGACAGTGAAGTAGTGCCTCCTGATGTCTAGTCTAAATCTACCCTTTGCCAACTTGTGACCGTTATTTCTTGTCATTCCTGGTCATTCCTGGCAGTGCTCAGGAGAACAGGGACTCCCCCAATGCCTACTGGTCCCCCCCCCCGACCAGTTTGTAAAATGGCCACTACCATCCCCCCCTTAACCTTGTTGTGGAGGCTGAACAGGTTCAGGTCCCTTAACCTCTCCTTGTAGGGCCTGCTGTGCTGACCCCTGATCATGTGGGTGGCCTTCCTCTGGATCCCTCTCCATGTTGTCCACATCCCTCCTGAAGTGTGGCACCCAGAACTGGACACAGTACTCCAACTGCAGCCTGACCAGTGTCACATAGAGGGGAGGATCACCTCCTTGGACCCGTGTGATGGGCTGGCTGGTAGTGATTTAGCCCAGGGGTTTTGAAAGGGCAAAAGATGATTGGAGGACTTGGGATTCCTTTTCCTCACCAATCAGGCCCCAGAGACTCACCCTCCATGTCCCTGGCCTTGTAGGTCACCTGGAGGGAGATAAAAGGGGCAGCACAGCTAACTCAGGGAAGAGACCAGCGAGGGACCACAAGGAAGGAGCTTCAAGGAGCTGGCAAGAACAAGGCCAGCAGGGTGGGAGCAGTTGCCCCAGAAGAGCCTGAAGGAGTGGGACCTGCAGGCAGCACTGGGGTCCTCAGCAGCGCAGCATGCAGCCGGCAGGAGAGGCTCCCCACTAGGCTCCAGGATCTCCTATGAGAGGCTGTGGCCAGCAGGAGAGGCTCCCCCGCTCCAGCAAGATCTGAGCAGCGACCTGAGAAGTTCCCAGCTCTGCTTCCAGCTCCTCCAATCAGAGGTCAGGCAGCTCGACGTGAGGCCAGGGCTCCAGGAAGGTCAACACCCCTAGTAGCTTGGGGCAGTACCAGCACTGGTGGCTGTGTGCCAGAGTTTCTGCTTACCATGTGGGAGATCCAACTTCAAGTCCCAACTTTGTCACTTGGGGTGAGTGAGCTAACAAGGAGAATTTCTTCTTGTAGTCGAAAGGGGCCATTGTGTTTTCCCTCCTTTCTCCCCCTCCAGGTATCCAGGCCCTATATTCCTTGTAATTTGACATTTTGTTTTTTGTGCCTTTTGTATTTCCAGTAATACCAACCAGTATTGTTTGTTCTGCTGTTTGTGTTTTACATTTTGCTTAACCCTGTCTTTTGTCAACTGAATGAATATATCTATGATTGTAAGCATCTAAACTTTGTTGAATCCTGCCCCTTTGGGGCATTGTAGTGTCCCCTATAACCCCCCTGGTTTATACTGGTTATGTTCCCAGTATTGTTCCCTCATTAAAAGGTATACGGTTAAGTCCCCATTGGTGGTCTGGCTCTGCTCTATAGGGGAAGGAGAGTCTCTACACCTTCCACAGCACTTGTGCACCTGCTTTGATCCCTTCAGTTGTAGAGGGGGTACCTCTTGGAGTTCCGCCCTGGTTACACCTGCTTGAGATGTAGCTGTGGAAGCATTACAAGGTACGGTTGGCCTTCCTGACTGCTTCCCTCACCCTGTTGGCCTATGTTCATTTTGGCATCAATAATGGCTCCAAGCTCCTTTTCTGCCTCTGCACTGATGAGAAGGGAGTTCCCCAGCCTGTAAGTATGCTGCTGGTTCTTCTTCCCCAGGTGCAGTACCTTGCACTTGTCGGTGTTGAAACCCATCCCGTTCTCATCTGCCCACCCCTGTAACCTGTCTAGGTCTTATTGTAGCCTATTCCTCCCTTCTAGCGTGCCCACTTCTCCCCACATCTTAGTGTTATCTGTGAATTTGAACAGGGTGCTTTTTACACCCTCATCCAAGTCGCTGATTAAGATGTTGAACAGTACGGGCCCAAGGACTAAACCCTGCGGAACCCCACTGCCCACATCCCTCCAGGTCAAAAATGACCTGTCCACCACCACTCTCTGGGTGCAGCCCTCCCGCCAACTAGTGACCCATTTGACTGTGTAGGTATCAATGCCAGTCCCCTAGTTTGTCTCTCACCCCATTCTCATTTAAAAAAAAAAAACAACAGTCTCAAAGGCCTTCCTAAAGTCCAGAAAGACTACATTCACTGCTACACCTGCTTTAAAGAGAGAGGGAGAGAATTACTTCACTGCTGGGAATAAATTTTTTGACCATTTATCAGACTATTGTGCTCCAGAAAGATACGTGCTAAGCACTGAGTGGCTTTATTCCTATAGATCTTAGTAGGTCCCTATTTTAGATCCCCAAATATACTGTGGCATTCTTCTCTGAAAAGGCCGTATCTAGCACTGCAGGAAGGGCCTAGAAAACAATTATTATCCCAGTCAGCCTGCAAAAAAGATCAGCAACACGGAAGTCCTTGACTTAAGGAAAGCCGACTTTGACAAGCTCAGGAGGCTTGTCAGTGAGGTCCTAAGGGACCATGACCACGGAGAGAGGGGAGTTCAAGAAGAGTGGTTGCTCCTCAAGGGAGCGATCCTCAATGCACAAACTAAGTCTATTCCATCTCGGAGGAAAGGCAGCAAGAGGGCACAGCAGCCCCCCTGGCTCTCCAGGGACCTAGCAGACCTCCTGAGGCTAAAAAGAAAGGCCTACAAAGGATGGAGGATGGGAGTCACCTCCAAGGAGGATTATTCTGCACTGGTCCGGTCCTGTAGGGAACAGACCAGGAAAGCCAAGGCTGCAACTGAACTCCAACTAGCTTTGAGCATCAAGGACAATAAAAAGTCCTTTTTCAAATATGTGGGGAGCCGGAGGAAAAGCAGGGGCAACATTGGACCCCTGCTGAACCAGATGGGGCAACTGAAAACTGACGCCCAGGAAAAAGCCAACCTATTAAATAGGTACTTTGTGTCGGTCTTTCACGAGTCCCATGGGACGCCCATGCCCGCTACGGGACAGGGAAGTCTGGGTGAGGGTGATCCCCTGCCCTCCATTGATGCTGACTTCGTGAAGGAACATCTTGAGAAGCTGGATACCTTCTAGTCAGCCGGCCCTGACAATCTTCATCCCAGGGTACTCAAGGAGCTGGCGAGCATCATAGCCCAGCCTCTAGCATGGATCTTTGAAAACTCTTGGCGCTCTGGTGTAATGCCCGAAGACTGGAAGAAGGCCAATGTGGTGCCTATCTTCAAGAAAGGGAGGAAAGTGGATCCAGCTAACTATAGGCCCATTAGCCTGACTTCTATCCCGGGGAAGATCTTAGAAAAGTTTATCAAAGAGGCCATCCTTAATGGACTGGCCGACGCCAACATCTTAAGGGATAGCCAGCATGGGTTTGTTGCGGGCAGGTCTTGCTTGACCAATCTCATTTCCTTCTATGACCAGGTGACCTATCACCTGGACAAGGGAGAAGAGATTGATGTCATATATCTTGACTTCAAAAAAGCCTTTGACCTGGTTTCCCATAATCACCTCTTAGAGAAACTGGCCTATTGTCGCCTTGGGTCCTCCATGATCCACTGGCTCGAAAACTGGCTCCGGGGTCGGACCCAGAGGGTAGTAATTGATGGAAGTCACTCATCGTGGTGTCCTGTGACCAGTGGGGTCCCCCAGGGCTCTGTCCTTGGACCCATACTGTTCAACATCTTCATTAATGATGTGGACACTGGAGTCAGAAGTGGACTGGCCAAGTTCGCTGATGACACCAAACTTTGGGGAAAAGCATCCACACCAGAAGACAGGCAGATGATCCAGGCTGACCTGGACAGGCTCAGCAGGTGGGCAGATGAGAATCTGATGGTGTTCAACGCCGATAAATGCAAGGTTCTCCACCTCGGGAAGAAAAACCCGCAGCTCCCTTATAGGCTTGGCAGTGCTATGTTGGCTAACACTATGCAAGAAAGAGACTTGGGGGTCATCGTTGACCACAAAGTGAACACGAGCCTGCAGTGAAATGCTGCGGCTAGTAAAGTGACCAAAACGCTGGCTTGCATCCATAGATGCTTCTCAAGCAAATCCCGGCACGTCATTCTCCCCTTGTACTCGGCCTTAGTGAGGCCGCAGCTGGAGTACTGCGTCCAGTTTTTGGGCTCCACAATTCAAAAAGGATATGGAGAAGCTTGAGAGAGTCCAGAGAAGAGCCACGCACATGATCAGAGGTCAGGGAAGCAGACCCTACGATGACAGGCTGAGCGCCCTGGGGCTCTTTAGCCTGGAAAAGCACAGGCTCAGGGGTGATCTGATGGCCACCTATAAGTTTATCAGGGGTGACCACCAGTATCTGGGGGAACGTTTGTTCACCAGAGCGCCCCAAGGGATGACGACTAGGTCGAATGGTCATAAACTACTACAAGACCGTTTCAGGCTGGACATAAGGAAGAATTTCTTTACTGTCCGAGCCCCCAAGGTCTGGAACAGCCTGCCACCGGAGGTGGTTCAAGCGCCTTCATTGAATACCTTCAAGACGAAACTGGATGCTCATCTTGCTGGGATCCTATGAACCCGGCTGACTTCCTGCCCTTTGGGCAGGGGGCTGGACTCGATGATCTTCCGAGGTCCCTTCCAGCCCTAACGTCTATGAAATCTATGAAAAAAATAAAATAAAATTTTTTAAAATCCTGATTCTTCTCTATTATTAACAAGTTTCAAAATTAGCTTCTGTTTTTATCCAATTATTTCACTTTAGAAACAAAAGCAGCATAACTTAACAGGTATTATAAACACACTACACTTAAATTTGTCACTGTTCAGAGTAGCCACCCAATCCTAGACCACAGACCTTGCAGCAAACTAAGTTCTTATTCTCTTCTATATCTTGCCCCTTCTTTTCTTTCATTTTCCTTTCATTCTCTGGAACATACATACCAATCTTGGCTGTCCACTCTACATTAGTCATCTCTGCAGTAAAGTGTCTTGTTAGGTCCACAGTAAAATATTATCTACATGTGTGGCACTATTAGGTCTCAGGAAACTAATTAACTCCACTGAAATGGAGGCCCTAAATTGAAGCGGTGGGTTTTAAAATACACTGCTTCAATTTAGAGCTGATTAAACCCCCATGTTGTGCACACACCCTGCTGACTTACTTGCCTCTCTGGTGGGGAGGGTTAACTGTCAATGGGTGGAGCGGTCCCTGGGCTGCAGAGGGTGGGGCAGGTGGGGAGGGGCTGGTGCTTCCCTCCACAGCTGTGGTGGCCCCCCCCCCCCCCCAAGGTGGCATCCACCTGCAGGCACCTGGCTCGGGTGGTCCTGCGGGGCACAACAAGCACAGGAGGAAGCATGGGCCTCCCGTGCAGCTCAGGCAGGCAGGCTCCATGGAGGGGAAGGTAAGGCTCATGGCTTTTCTTTGGCAAAGACTGCTTTCCTAGGCTGCTGCCAGGCTGCCTGCAGGGCTTCCTACAGAGTCACACAGACCCCTGTGCTTCACTCCACTGCTGTAGGGGCAGCAAAACTAAAACTTCTTGAAGGAGTTTTAGTTTGCTGCACCCCAAGTCATTTGAAGCACATTATGCTGCCAAATTTCCTAGAGCAGCTGGAATTAAAGTGCAGTATGTCAGAGGTGTGCAAACACTGACACCATTAAAGCAGTGCAAAAGCACATATGCCTTACATACGGCCCAACACAAGTACTACCCTGCAGAGGTGTAGTTGCATGCAATGAAACGTGTAGACTGCAATTGGACTGGGTGGGGCACAAAAGCGCTTCAGTGCAGGGCTCTGCCTGCCAGTTAGCCCCAAGTTGCAGCACCCTTGTGCCCCAGCCAGGTGCTCTGCAGCATACTGAGACAGGGTAGAGCAGTCCCAGGATGGCCCCTGAAACCTCCTGCCAGCCAGGGCTGTTCTGCCCGGGCTCGATGTGCTGCAGTCCTGGGCACACATGTAAACACTGCACCCAAGAGCAGTAAACTTTAGCACAAATTACAGCAGAGTTTATTACATTGAATTAATTGCATGTGTAGATGTGCCCTTCTTCCCCCCCACCTCCTTTGCTGCCCCACTCATGCAGTTCATTTGACTCCCTGGATACTATGATCTCAATGATACTTCTTCTTTTCTTTCTTCCACCACAGCAGCAAAAATACCCATGTGAGATAGGTAGGCATTATTCTTATTTTCTACTCAAGGAAAAAAAAACAAGGCCTGCATTCTTATACAGGTCACTAAATTTAGTCACATGAGCATAACTAGTCATACAACACTTATCTTATGCCTATTTATAGGACTAATTTCAGTGCCACTGAAGTCAGAAAGAGATTTTCTACTGATTTCAATGGGCCTGTAAACATTTCAGCCAATATCTAAGACCTCACAGTCAGGTCTAGAGCAGTGTAAATTATTCTGCACAGGACAAATTGATACCACTAGTAGATTGCAATGGAGACAACCAGAATCAGATTGTGCCAAGCTCTTGTCCCTGGTGCCAAGTTTGTGTGCTACTGCCAAACATGGTTCAAAAAAATACTGAGTTTAGTGCTTCAGCTATAAATGTATGATTCACAAAATGAATACAAAGCTGGAACAAGATGTGACGGTTGTAAATATGCTGTCTAAATAAGGGGTTGGCAACCTATTGCAAATGTGGGGCGCAGCTTGTAACCTGGCCAGCACTGTAGGCCACAACACACCTGTCTGATCTAGTGACTGACCAAGAGGCTTCAGCAGGGAAGAGCATCCTTCCATTCAGGTTACGGCTTGGGAAAATCAGTATGCCCTTAGTAAAAATGTGGACCAGATAGGGCCAATTTCCTCCAGGGTTAGACTGGCATGTACTGTGAGGGTTTTTGCCTTCCTCCGTAGCATGGGGTACAACCTTTTACCTGGGACCTCTTGAGCATTAGGGCTGTGCGAAGCTTTGCTGGCTGTTTCATTTTGAACCTGTTTTGACTCGTGTCAAGCTTGAAGCAGTGAAATTGGAAGAAAATAAAGGGCTTTGAGACAGTCTTGAAACAAAACAAGGCCAGACGAAACATTTCAAAAGTTTTGGAAATGTTTTGAGTTTTGAAGTGGCAGCCAGGGTGTGGGAGGCAGGGGAGAGCCAGGGCTGCACTCTGAGTGGCTCCACACCCCTATGTGACTCTGCCCAGCAGGGAGCATAGCCCTGGCTTTCCCAGCCTCCTGCTGCTGGGCTGCACTCCATGAGGCTGGCAGAGCATATCGGAGTGCAGCGCCAGCTCTGCCCCCCTCCCACTGCCAGGCTGCTCTCCAATCAGCTCCACCAGCCCCAATGAGGTTAGCCTGGTAGCGGGAGGCAGGCAGAGCCAGGGCTGCACTCAGCCTCCCCCCACCAAGCTGAGTTCAGAATGGTACTGTTTTGCACAGCCCTATGGAGAATATATTGACAACATTTGATAGAAGCAGGACATTGACTCCTGTGGTTCCCCTGCTTTACCTGTAGCAGGTTAGTGTGTTAAGTCTACATTGTTAGGTTTGATGGTAGTCTTATGTAGGGTTTAAAATTATGGTTTGGATAGGGATGATTCTGCCTCAGGCAGGGGTTTGGACTAGATGACCTCTGGAGGTGCCTTCCAGCCCTATGTCTCAATGACTCCAGGATCCATTTCCTTCACGGGCTAGTTCTGGCCTTCAGGTCATATGTTGCTGACCTCTAGTTTAGATGATCTGAAAGAAGTGCAGCAAAATCCAGCTTTCTAGGTATCAGTCTGCTGCATTTCAGACAGAGTATAGGCTGTGGTTGCTTGAGCTGCTGCTGAAGATGAGACCATGAAGAAAAATGAAGGCTGCTAGCAGAACAGCATATTTCTCAGGTGCTATTTTTAGTTTACTAGATGGGATTTTGTTCAAAGACACCAAGATAGTGATTGCTGGGGTGTTAGAGGAAATAAACTGTTAAAAAAAAAATATCTAGATGGATTTTATATTTCAAGACTGAAAACATCTAAGAAAAAAAAAAGAGACAAACATGGCCTCAAATGAAAAGTAACACAAATGAAGCTGTTAAGTTGTCGCTATATAAAAATATAATAATTTCCATACTGGGCCAAACCAAATGTCCATATAACTCAGTATCCTGTCTATGATAGTGGCAAGGAATTTATCAAAAAATTAATAAAACCAGGATATGTATAGAGGGATACACCTACTGTCACACCCTCTCAGTTATCAGTAGTCAAAGGTATGCCATGAGTCTTCAGTTACATCCCTGTCTGTTGCATTTAATAGCCACTGATGGATTCATCTTTCATTTAAATTATCCAATCCCTTTTTGAGCCTCCACAATGTCCTGTTGCAATAAGTTGCACAAGTTAAAAAGAAATACGATTTTATGCAGTTCCACATTGTTTGCTTGAAACCTACCAGCTTGATAAGGTCATCAAAAACCACCTTTAATCATTATATTATGAAATAGTTTAATATGAAAAAACTGTGGAAAAATTAGTTCCCTATTCACAATTTAATGGACTTCTATCTCTTTTTTAAGCTGAAGAGTCCAAGTCTTTTCAGTCTCTCCTCCTGTAGGAGCCATGCCATATTCCTGGTAATCTTTGTTCCATTTATCTTCAGCCTCTCTATCCTTTTTGTAATGAGGCAATCAGAACTGCACACAGCATTCAAGATACCAGTGCACCCTGGATATATAATTGTTGCATGGTGACATTTTCTGTTTGCTTTTTATTCCTTACACTCCATTTACATTTTAGACTATTGCTGAGCATAGTGGAAAAATATTTGCTCAGACTCCACGATCTCTTTCCTGAGTGGTAAAAGTTAAATAAGAGCCCATCACTAGCAATATATAACCAGGATTATTTTTTCCCCCAGGTGCATTACTGTGTACTTATCGAATGTTGAATTTCATCTGCCACCTTATTACCCACTCATTCAATTTTGTGTAATCTTCCTGTAATACTTCACCATAGGCTTTGCACTTGAATACTTTTATATTTGCAGACTTTGATGACTATGGACATCCCCACCACAGTGAATAGAAGCGATAACTTTCCCAGAGCCAAGCTGAGTATGCCTGCTGCTAGCATGGTGAAGGACTAGGGCTTGTGGAAGATAAAGGAACCAAAGAAGGAGAATATGTTAGGAACTGTTATCTGGACCAGCGAGGCCTGAAATAAAAAAAAAAAAAAATATATACATTGAGAACTATGCCACACACACGCACTGTACTATAGATTAACCTTAACCACCATGGACTAGTATTACTTCCAAGAACCTTGTCATGTAATCCTTCTGAAGGTTACCTGCACAGGGTAGAATCATATTAGCAATTGCCAGGTTTTGAACTTTAGGGCCCATGTCTGCACCCAGATGTGTGCATTGTCCAAATGATTTCAATGAGATCAGTTAACTGTTGCTCAAGTGGGTTGATGCTAATAAAGTTACATGAGGAATTAATTTTGGCACGCGGTGTATAAGTCAAGTTGACAGTCTTTGTAGAATATACAGGCTATTAATCAACAGATGTGAACCACTTTTACCTCAACCTCAGAAAGGATTTCAATTCAGTCTCCCATGATACTTCTTATTAGTAAGCTGAGGAAGTACAGTTTAGATGAACTGTTGTAAGGTAGATGCCCAATAAGTTGGAACCTCATGCTCTAAAAATAGTCATCCATGCTCCAGTGTCATACTGGGAGGAGATGTCAAGTTGGGCTTTGCAGGGGTCTGTTGTGGGTATACAGATAATCTTCCTTAAATGATTTGGAGCAGGAGTGTCAAACTGACATCAACTGGCAAGCCATATTCTGTGCCAGGAGCCAGGGGGTAGGCAATATTCCCTGCCAAAGCTGCTGTGTATGCATAGCCAACACACAGGGGGATAATACCACTGCCACTCAGGCCCCTTCTCCCGTCTCCAGCCGCTGCCAAATATAGTTTCCGATGGCAATTGAAAAACCATAAATTTGGCAGTGGGACAAGAGGGGAGATAGGGAAACACAGACTCAGCTCTGTATTGGAAAATAGGACTGAGTTCACACTTAGTGACCTGCAGATAGTAGCAAGTTATATGGTGTAGCAAAATGCTTTGGAAGGTACAATTAGGGTTCAAAATGATCTTGATAAACGGTCCATAAATCAGTCACAGGAAATTCAGTAAGGATATAAGCAAAGTACTGCACTTAGAAGGGAACACTCAAATGCACAAACAAATTGGGGAAAAACTGCTTAGTCTGCAGTACTGCAGGAAAGGGTCTATGGGTTTTAGCGGACCGCAAACTAAACACACATTAACAGTATGATAGTGTTGCAAATAAAATGCTGAGATGCAAGTGACACAGCTTTTAATACAAGTTGCAAGACACAATTCTTCCACATTATTCAACACTGGTGATACCTCACCTGTAGTACTGTCTCTAGTATGGGCACTAGACTAAGAAAGATGTGGGCAATTTGGAAGGAGTCCAGCAGAGAACAACACAATTGGTTAGAAGTCTGGGAAATGTGACTGAAGGAAGTGTTGGAAGAATTGGAATTATTTCAGTTATAGAAGAGAAGACAGAGGGGATTTAATTCAGAGTCTTCAAATACTGTACATGAAGAGTGGTTGTATAAAAAGAAGTGATAGACTTATTTCTATCCACATATGACAGAATGGGAAGTAACAACCTTAAACTGAAGAAAGGAAGATTAAAGGTTAGATATTATAAAGAGCTTTCTACCTACAGTGATTGTTTAAGCACTGGAATAGATTTATCCAAAGAGGAGATCTATCAATGGTAGAGATTTTAAGTGCAAATTAGACAACACTTGGCTGGGATGGATTAGAAAGGTATGATCCTACCTTGAATGTGGAGTTGGACCAGGTGACCTCATGAGGCTCCTTCCAACCCTATTTTTCTACAATTCTATTATTGATTTATTTTCTCCACCCCACCCCCCGCCCCCGACTACCAGTAATGTCTAGATCTTGGCTCAGATTATTCCATCTCAAGGAACAGTCATGCAGATATCTAAGGTTTGTTTCCTTGGAGAAGAAATACTTTTTAAGAAGTCAAAGATAAGTACTGACTTGGAGAACAGGACAACTGAGCGAATCAGTCCAGGGTTTGAGTTAGCTTTAGAATCACAGTCATAGGCAACTGTAACAGGTTGCCCTCCCCAGCGGCATCTTTTGCTTGTTATCTGCGATCTATGAGGGGTGCCCTTGAAGTCCCTGAATGTTTCTTGTATTCCACCTTTTACTCTCCTGCCACATCTTGATGGAAATATTATACAGATGTTCTTGTAAGCGGGAGACTGCTTATTGTATTTCTATGTTGGAGTTATTTGCCACCACAGACCTTGCCCTGTCTTTCTCTAGCTAGGCCTCCCAGTCTAAAGCCACCAAATAGGGTTGGACTCCAAGACTCTAGCTCCTTGATCTTGGGGCTCATGGCCCTCCTTTTTGCCTCCAATATGGAGCCCAGGCTCTCTGGCCCAGAGGCCCACCCACTGGCCCCACAACTAGGGGGCCGCAAGTTCTAAAGCTGGGCAGCGGTCTTGAACCCCCACTGGCCCAGCCCAGGAAGACACAAGCCGCACACCCAGTGCACCAGGCCACGTTGGCCTTTTATGATTGCACACAAGGTGCTAATGAGGCCTCTTCCACAAATCACTGGTGCATCAACCAACCAAAAAGTGTGTGTACACACACACACACACACACACACACACACACACAGTCAGTCAGTAGGTTCTGACCACAAGAACAACAAAATAGAAGTTGAAGAAGGCAGCGATGCCAACTTACATTTTCTTCTTGGCTTAGTACTTCTGCTTCCACACTGCCTGTGATGCTCCTCCCGGTGGCACCACTGCCGCTTCTCTGAGGATCAGCAGTAGTTCCCTTCTCACAGCAGTCAGACCAGCAGCCAAGCCTCTTTGTGGAGCTCCCACACACAACTTCTTTCCCCTTTGGCTGCTGCCCTCTTATTGCTTCCAAGCCCAGGGTTTTTATAGTTCTGGCCTGCCCCCTTCTGGTCACCTGACTAGCTGGCCAGGCTCAGCTTTTAACCCATTCTCTGCCAGCAGGCTGTGCGCAGAAAGTTCTTGTCTTAAAGGGACCGACCTGCCTTCTGGTAACAGGGATAGGGTTCCCTGTTACAGCAACTATTGATCCTCTGAATCATGGTGTACATATATGAGGTCTAATTAGGTGCCCCATGAATCTGCTTGTGGCTGACAAGTCCATCTCAAATCTTGCTGAACAAGATATTCTTGGTGATACCGTCTCCTTCCATTCTCCCAGCATGGCCCAGCCATCACATCTTCTTCTTCTTGATAGTGATTTTTAAGTGCATCAGTCCTGCATGCTCCAGCACCTCTGTTTAGCATTTTGTCTTCCCACTTTATATTCAGAATCTTACACAGGCATCTCATGTGCAAGCTGTTCAGTCTTGATGTGCCTAGCATACGTAGCCAACATTTCTTCTTGAACAATAAAGCAAGGATGACAGCAGCACACAAGTCCTGTAGATTTGCATCTTCACCCTAGTTGGTAGTTTGCCTTTATTCTATACGTTTCTATAATAGCCCAAAATTCTTAGCTGCTTTTCCGATTCTGTTAGTTCAGTCTGAAGGCCAGAATTCCTGCTGATTGTAGAATCTGAGTAACAAAAGCTGTCAACAACACCAAGAGATTTGCCCTCCAGAGTGATAACAGGTATTGGATCTTCTACCCTTTATTACATGATCACAGTCTTCTTGAGACTAACTGTCAACCCAAAGCTCTTGCATGATTCAGAAAATCTGCTCAAGAGATTTTGCAGGGAAGATTCACTGTGGGCATCCAACACCATGTCATCTGCAAACAGAAAGTCTCTCAAAAACCAGTTGTTTCATCTTGGTTTTTGTTCTAAACCTTGCAATGTTAAACAAGCCTCCATCTAGTTTGGTTCAAAAAGATAAAATGTCACGATTGCGGTCCTTCAATACATTCTTTCCTTTCATGTCCCTGAAATAAGGAATTTAGCAGAATTTGCAGATTCTCTGGAATCTGACATGATCATGCTGTTAGTGCTTCTTTCTGCTATGACCTCAAACCCTTGACCTCTAGGCTTTCAGCTGCTTGCCCCAATGTCTATATCACCAGAGCAGGGTTCCATAAATGCATGAAGAAGCAGGAATGAAAAGTAGATATTAAAGAGCATGGGGGCTAATACGCACTCCTGTTTCACCCTGTTGTTGATGCCAGAAGCATTTGATTCTTTGTTTTTATACACTATAGTTATCTACATATCTTGATACGAGCGATTTATGTTCAATTGCTTGTTGGGGAGAATTAGGGGGGCAACAGCCCAGTTCCTTCAGAACAGTAAGAAGGCCCTGCCTATTGACCATATTGGAAGCCTGTGTCAGATCAATAAAGCCTATGTACAGGGGTAAGGGGTATTCGCTTTTCTCTACACTTCGCTTGCAGTTGCTTGACTGAAAGAGTCATATATCAACATCACGGAGCATCTTAAGCAAAAAGTGCATTGACTTTCAGAATTAAGTGTTTCACCTGGAGATTGCAGCGAAGGGAGCATGAGTGTTTTAGAAGCACAGTCTAGCATATATTGCTACTATTCATTAAGAATGGTTACTCTCTCTCATGTTTCTTATCCAGTTTCTCAATTTTACTGGAATGGTATGAAAACTGGTGTCATAGTGTCATAACACAGAACTACTGCAAGTAAAGCTGGTCAAAAATTCTGACAATGACATTTTCAGTTGGGAAATGACTTTCTGGCAAACCTGAGAACTTTTTGTAAGCAGAACTGGGTAGATAGTTTTGAACATTCAAATCTGTGCAGCCCAGGATAAGATTTAACTGAAAGACAAGTCTAGTGTGGGAAATTTCATTCTATACCTACTGCACACAAAGCTTGCCTTTGCATTTTGGGCTATAGCTAGGGTGGTTGTTACGGTAAGTGAGAGTCATACATAACCAGGTCATTAGAGTCATAAAGGGCAAACAGCACACATGAAGGGCCACCCGTGGGGATGCCAATTAACTAGTTAATCCAGAGGATTAACAATCCTCTATGACCCACAGGTAGTTAGGTTTGGGGGCATTGAATTAAGTTCAATGCTCAGGGAAATTATCTACTGCCCAACCCCACTCAGAATTAGTAGAAGTAGCTACACACTACAACACAGGTAGGTTGAGCAATAAACTGTATTACACAAGAAAACCCATGCAACCACTACCCAATGCAATATTCCTGCAACACAGTAAAATACACCCAATGAGACAATAACCCAATGCAAATCCCAAACCCAGTGTCCCTGGTCACACAACCAATCAACTACACATTACAAGGAGCTTCGGTCACTACACAGTTAACTGCTGTGCAACTTCATAGACAACCCAGAAGCCACAGATGGCAGCAAGAACACCCTGGGCCTAATCAAAAGGAGAAACCCTCTGACAGTCCCTGTGGATTTCTAGCTTTTCCCTGCTTGGGTACTCAGCACCTCAAATAGGGAAAGGGTGATACTTTCCCCAACTGCAGCTTCCACAGCCAAAGCCCAAAGGAAAGAGTGTGAGGCAGGTAAGCCTCAGAGAGCTCAAGCCCAATGACCAGATCACAGCAAGGAATCTGAACTCAAACTCCCACCCCAAGACCCCAGAGTCAGGACTGTCCAGCCTGAGCAATAGCAAGGCCAAGCCTTCAGAGCTCCCAGAACACAGAACTCCTGCTGTCTGCTTCGGACAGCATTTATGGCCTTCTAGCCACACCACCCGTCACTTACCCAATGGTCCAATCATTGCCCTTTTCAAAATACCCAATCAAATTCAAACCTATGCAACACTTACGAGGACCAATCAATTCAAGCCATTTCAAACTAATACAAGCAACATTATCATAACTAATATAATCAACATTGATAAATAGTTGCATTACCATTATATACTGTGCATGCCCAGACCTTAAAAGTAGGTCATAACTTCATCAAGGTTGAGAGCTCAGACCCTCTAGAAACTTCTCACCTCGTCATATGGTGCGCGTGTGGACTTTCACTGTTCTACACATGCACACAAATTAAATTATACAAGTAAAAAGTGAAGGCAGTGTAATTTCAGAAGCAATTTAGTTCCATTTCAGATTAGGTTCTACTCAGAAATTCATGAGAATTGATCAGAATTATTTTATGGTAGAAACTATGAGAACATATTATGATTGATTTCTTTTTCTTCCACTATTCTGATAGGCAGCTCTGCAATGCGTTTAGAACAAATACTGCTGGCTCTCCTTGCAATGAGATGTCCATTTCTATTTGTCAATCCACACTTCTTTTTAAACCAAGTCATTGATTACCCAAGGGACATCTACACTGTCAAAAGGGTAATGCACTTTTCATGTACTTGCTGGAAAATGACTGTATTTGCAGAATTTTCCCCAGATTTATGGCTCTAACCTATAGATTGTAACCAGAGGCACCTGCTCTCTGGTTCACGTGGGTAGTGTGTTGCACATCAGTGACAAGCAGCATGCAGCAAAGAACTGCACGTGCTGAAGATGAGGCACTGCTGTTTAGTTAAGAAGCAAATAGCCATTTCATTGTACATATCACAAAGTCTTCTTGGGGAGGGCAGGTTAGGAAGAATTAAGGAGTGATGGAGTGAGTCATTGATGTCAGATTTTATAATTGGATAATTTAAATATTATGTTAAAGCCATGCTAGTTTTTCCTTGGACTAAAGTGAATAGTCTGTATAATTAAAACCTTTCTTTTTCTCAGGCCAGTCTATGCAAGTTAATAAATATTTTCAGGAAAAACATATCACAGATAAGAGACATCATATAAATAGTGGAAAGTGCTTCCTGAGCATGCCTACCTCACTGCATAGTTTTCACATCCCCTTTGCTGTAGGTGGACAGTGCCTGCCCTTCCCTAGTCAAAGAGCAAAAACAGAATAGACATCTATAAAGTCAAACCTTCTGTCATAGGACAGTTCTCAGCAGAACAGTTTGAAAGGAAGGAGAAAGGGGATCAAAGCAGCATGGGAGCCAGGCCCAGCAGACAGAGTAAACATCTACTCCTAAGGGTAGGTTAGCAGGTTATGATTTGTGGTCTGATGGCTATAGCATAAAACTGGGAACTCAGAGTCCTGATTTATATTCCTGGCTCTGACAATGGATGACTCATGCTGTGACTTTGCCGAGTTATGGTGGAGCTGTTCCTACCATTCTGCTCAGCCTTAGTAATCAGACCCTTATCTTTTCTGTCCCCTGTGTAAAATGGGAATAATTCCCAGGCAAGTCCCATCTCCAGACCCAGCCTTAACACCGGGTTTGAAATCCTGTAACTTCCAGCTCTGTCACACTGGCTCATACATTGCTAAGTAAACAAACTTAACTGGTCTCAACATGAACAGTTCTGCAGGGAGTCACCACTCAAGCAGAATGAGATCTTCTGTTAGAGTACTGTGCCATACTCATTCTTTGGCTTGTGCCCAGAATCAAGCTACCTGCTTTTGGCTACATCCAATTTTGAAACAACAACTAAACATGTTTCCAGGTTGGTGTTAAGGCCACTGTAGAGACAGAGCAGGGAGGCTCCATTATGTTAAGGCTAGTGAAGATTCTCACATAAAAAACAGTCACAGATATAGCTCAGAAATACATAGCACAAATATTCAAGCTCAAGGAAGTGAAGATCATGAAGACCTGAGCAGTCGCTAACCAATTACAGAATCACAGAACTTGTTAATTCAAGGATCAGCCCTAAACATATTATGAAGTGCAGAGGATAAGGTAAGACCACTGTGGTCTCTCACCAGGGAAAACAAATCAATTGTCCCTCTCCTTCACATGATATTGTGCTTTTCAGCAATGCACAATAGCCCCAAATCAGCAAGACAAGGTTCCTTGGGTGAATTTGATATCTTTTATTAGACCAACCCAAATAGTTGGAGAATATTTATTAAGCAAGCTTTCAGGTTCAAAAACTCTTCGTCAGACTAAGGAAGTTTCAGCAGCTGGTGTGTGCTCTTCCTGGATGGAATGAACTTCATTCTCCAACTATTTGGGTTGGTCTAATAAAAGATATCAAATTCACCCAAGGAACCTTGTCTGCCTATGTCTTTAGACCAACACGGCTACAATCTAAACCCCCAAATCAGCAAGGCACTTGAAAACATAGTTAAGTCTGGACCTTAATGCAACTTCTGTACTTAAAGTTCAGCACGGGCTTAATTTTCTTTTCTGAGCAGGGTCTCATTACTACAAGTCCTTCATGCACCAGGCATTGACTCCTTTGCAGGTTTAATGAGAAGATCTGACACCCCAATAGCTGCCCATGAAGCAAAGAGCTCAAAGACATAACTATAAGTGTGGATAGAAAGGCATTCTGCATTGTATTCAAAGGGAGTTTCTAATTAATAATGCATTGAGATCTGAATGAAAACAATTAATGAAATCAGCATTAATTATAGGAAGGGGTGCCCAATTTCTGTGATCATTCTAGGATTAAGAGTGAATCACGTCTCAGAAATTACTCTTAAATCCTCTTTGGGTAGCACCTTAAGCACAGATGTTATTTTTAGAGAGGTTAATAGGAGCAAAAACCTTTATCTAGTTAACTGCATGTGAAAGGAGGCCTTACTGAAGTACCAAACCACTTCCCTTACCTCTACTGACATTGTACTGTGAACTTGAGTGCCACCCTGTGTTAGACACTTGAAGACATTCTACAGAGAAAGAAACCTTGTTCTTGAATTATTTGGGATCTGGTTTGCTTTTCTATTTAAGCAAGTGTTTTATGTAGCCTCTTGCTACTCCTGTTGTTAAGTTTTTGTTTTGTTTTTTACATGATAACAAATACTGCACCTTCCAATCCTGTATCGTAAACCTTCTCTACTGACAACCATTGCATTTAAACCATCATGGAAAATGAAATGCATATGAGGGGGAAAGAATGATTTAAGCAATTCTGTAGGGAGATAAAGAGCCATTTTACCTGAGGGTCACTTGTTTAATTCCACCTTGGATCAATAGCAGGCAAAGTAATCACCACTTGATCATTGTTTGGTGGCTTATGTTGCAAGATTTCAGTCCTTGTGGGCTCATATGCTGCTTGCCAAAGCTATCATTAACATTAGCAATAATCAGGACAAAACAGGCTTACGGGCCTTATCTGAAAGCATTTACTCAGCCTTATCCAGCAAGTAGCCCTAGTGAAGTCCTCCTCTGGGGAAAGACTGCACTAGGACACTTTCCCATTCCCTCTCTTTTATTAAAGTTGCATTAAAAATCAATTAACTTAAAAGATCCGGCCATTTATTACAGCAATAGCATCATTTTATTTTATTGCTTCTTAGGGATGGCAATGATCAGATCTGATGCTGAATGTATACATATATTACTTTTAATGAGCTATAGTAGTTCAGAGATTCATATTTGATAGGGCTTTTATGAATTACATGTTGCTTTTTAATAGCTAATTTTATAAGCCAGCTGAACCAGAAAACGTATATATGCCTTAACTACCCAACCATGTAATCCTCTCTGTGAAGCTATGGCTTATTATACCTTTTAGGTCCTTCTTTTATTGACCTCAAGTGTTACAACTGCAGATTCACTGGATCTAGCCCAGTGACTCTTAACCAGGCTATAATACCCTGGGGTGCTTCGAGAACCTTTCAGGGGTGCCAAGAGATATCACACGAAGTTAGAAAATTCAAATAGGAATCGATAGTGTTAGAAACATTCTGACCTGCTGTGGGCTTTCTGGATTCTTTGCAACAGAAGAATTGCTCGGTTTCTTTCCATCACAAGTTGAGTGAAAATTAATACCTGGCATTTTCCAAGGGGTGCCTCTAGTCCAGGGTAAAATATGGTCTGTGGGGCAGATCTCATGGGCCAGCTGACTGGATACAGCCCATAGCTACCCTGGCAGTGAACTGCATGGGGTCAAGCCTACCCACTTCCACTAGGGCAGCCTATGCAGCACTCTCACCCACACCCATCAGCCCAGGCCCTGACCAGCATGCTCAGCTTTTAGCAGGGTTGTTTCTGATGCTGCTCTGTTCCCCTTGCCTCCAGCAGGAGCTGCCCAGCTGAAGCTTCCCCCACCCACCTGGAGCAGCACAGCGGGGACAAGAGAAGGAGTAATGGAGGCAAGAGGAGCAGAGCAGCATTTGCCAGCTGGAACTGCACCAGGAACAGCCCTGCTAGAAGCTGCACATGCTGGCTAGGGCCCAGATCAGCAGGGCTGTTCTGCTCCCCTTGCTTCCAGCAGCAGCTCCTCCTCCTGCACCTGCTGCACCACTCTGAGCAGGGGGGAGCTTCAGCCAGGCAGCTCCTGCTTCAGCAGGTAGAGCTCTGGCTCCAGCTCCCAGCTGTCCTCCATCCACTCAGTCCAGCTGGTGTGACAAACAGCCAATACCAAGAACAGCCCTGCTAGAAGCTGCACACTGGCTAGGGGTGGGCTGCAGGTAGGAGCATGGGGCACCATGCCCTGGGTGGGGCTCAGGCCCATCTGAAGTGCTGCAGGTGCATGTGTGGACCATACTGCCCAGGTGAGTTCTGTTGCATAGGCCATTTGAGATTCCATGGGTCAGTCACTGGCTACCAGACTTACCCATGGGTCCACTTGCTCTACCTAACACCCTTTCTGCAGGCTCAAGACCCCTCAGGCCTTCCCCTGGGCTCCAATCCACCCTTCACTGGGCCCTTAGGTTCAAACTCTCTAGCCCTGTTGGCAATTGCCCCTGCTGTGGGGCATTTACCCAGCCCTCTCTTGGGACACTAGAAGTCTCCTTTCAGTGCTTCTCTCAGGGTGTGCTCCCCTAGACCTTCCCCACCCAAGGGTAGTCCATAAGGTAGTGAGGGCTGGGGCTTTTAGGTGCCTCATACTCACCCTTCCCAGGGGTTTGCCACCAGTGGCACTTTCTAGGGGCTACTTCACCACAAGCAGCCCCACCACTGTGACCACAAGCCTCAGTAGGAAGAAGCTTTCAGTCATACCTAGGACTCACCTTCAGGTTCTGCTTTGGCTATCTTCTTCCCTCCTGGGCTTCTCCCCAGATGGTTCATGAGGGGCATTGTAACATGGGCTTCCAGCTCCATTTCTTGTCCCCCTTGAGCTACAGATGTCCAAGCGCCCTGGTCCTAGCTCAGTCTCTTACATCCAGGTCCCATCTCTCTCAGCTCCCAGTTTCTCTGGGCCTACCTGGACCCCTTACTAGGTCCCCAGAAACCTCCCCCTCCCCTTTAGTTCCTTCTCAAATCTCCAGACAGCTTCAGATCCTCCTCTCTGCTACACTTCCAGAGCTGAAGCCATCCTGCTAAGGCAGAGTTCTTCCAGCAACCTTCAAGATATTACTGCCAACCCAGCTCAAGACCTGAGCTTATATCCACCTTAAATTTAGTCCTCCTCCTGGGTCAGATGACTCCCTCCAATCAGCCCTAGCCACTACCTCCAGGTTCCCTGGGTCAGAGGACCCCATAATAAGCTCTGGCCCCATCTGCAAGCTGCTACACTGGCTGCTTCTCTTCATAAAGTGGCAGGTACCCTATGCAGCCTCCCACAGGAGTAAGGAACAGTAACTGGGAGTTTTATTAACCACTGAAACAACTGACCTAGAGATGTGGTACATTCTTCATCATTTTCAGCCTGTAAAACAAGACTGAATCGCTTTACAAAAAAATAAATGCTCTAGCTTAATCAGTCGCTATGTGTTTGACCCTAGTTTCATACAACTTCCCATTCTATGATAGTGAAGTTCTATGTCTGACTGGATGATCAAAATGATCCCTTCCAACCACCAGATCTGTGAATCTGAGTTATTGCTGTGGGTGCTCAGCTATCTCACTCTGCTGAAGCCTCCAACAACCTGGAAAAAAAATCTCACAGAAGCATGAGCCTTTTAATCAACCCAGAAAGCTAGAAGTGCTGAAATAGTGACTTCAGAATGCTTTGTTCATTGATATTTTACCAGGACATCAGTCTTCTGACTAAAGATCTTATAAAGACTTTGCCTTGAACTACACCAGTAAGCTAGGCATACTATACATGACACACCCTCTGAAGAAGGTTGGCCTAACAAAAATGTAAGTAATAATCCAATGATTTCCAAGAGATATGTATCTTGACTTGAGACCCAAAAAGCTCAATGTGTGTAGCAACGAATCTCACAACCTCTAAAGCCTTGTTAAGCAGGCTGTGGGCCCATTTGTAAGCAGACTCTTTGCATAAGGTATTTATTCTTTTGTCCCTATTTCTTTTCCCTAGGCCAAACCTTATTCTACAAAATGATGCATGTTATGGACTATGGGTTTTATTGTGATATTTCTGTGTTAACTGTATTCACATGATAACTATTGTGTAACTCAGTTTACTTCTTTAGCACAGAGAGTGAAGGGTTAAATGACAGGAAAAGACCAGATGGACTTTTAGCATCAGCAGAGCCTTGAATGGCTTTGTTGACATGTCAACAAAGTTGAGAGGCCAGACACCCAAGGGCCTTGTTATATGTTGCACTTTGAACTGCTCAAATGTGGATCAGTGTTAGTGCTAGCTCAAATGTTTATCAATCACACCTTAAGGCTAAAACCCTCCTCTGGCTGGCCCCCACTTGCACAGCTGCAACTTCCCACTAGATGACTAGCAAGCAGGGCTTGATTAGTAGCTACAGCTATGAGCTGCCACTACAGGGCTGGTAAGCCAGGACAGGTTTCTATTCCTGGTTTAGGTTGTTTCGGGGTTTTTTTTTTTTGGGGGGGGGGGGGGTGTTAGAGATAGGGGGGTGCAGGAACATGAAGCTGGGAGGAGGAATTATGGGATGGGGTGGGTAATGAAGTGGGAGATGGAAAGGAAATGGGGGTAGGGGAAGGGTGGTGAAATGAAGGAAGTCAGTCACTGAATGATAAAATAAAAAGTGAAAAAAAGTATTAAAAAAAGAAATGAAGAGGAAGTAGATTAAAGAAGGTCTCAGGTTTAAAAAAATTAGGATTTGGGATTGGGGTGTGAGAGGTGCTAGTCATGCATCTCAGGGGAGCTGGAAAGTGGGAGCAGTGAAGGAAGGCATTTTGGGGGGAGCTTTTGTACTTGCCCTGGGAAGGAAGCCCCAGCTAATGGCCCCCTTCCTTTATTCCTCCACCAACCTCCATAGACCCCACACCAGGACCCACTCATGCTCTGCAACCTGGCTGGATGGCTGGCATAGTCTCTGCAGGCTACTTGCACAGGGTTTCACCCCTGGGGGTAGGAAGGTCACATCCTCAGGGACAGGAGGGAGAGGTGACTTGGTGCCAGAACCAACTCCTGGACGGTAGAGATCAAGGGGGAGTGGGGTGGGGGGGGCGGGGGGAAGTCTGTCCAAACAGAACAGGTAGGGAGGAGGGATGGGGGACACCACATCCTGGGACTGCAATTTGGGTGGCTTATCAGTGGGAAGTGGCCACACATTAATGGAACATGAACTGGGTAACACAGCTCAGAAATAAACTTGCCCTGGAGTGGCATAACTTGAAGCTGCCTAAAGTGTGCTTAAAACTCATTTTATATGTTAACAGGGGTTAAATGCTCCAAGAGCTGCCTAAAATTAAATGTGTATCAAGACGGTAAGTGGTGTCCAGAGGAAATATACGTGACAATGGGAAAGCAGGCTGGAAACAAGCAACCTGGCAGCTCCTGGCCAGAAGAGTTTGGGAACTGAGACAAGTGGAGAAGCTCTGGGGAGCTGAAGAGACTGGAAGTAAACAGCTGAGTATCTTTAGACACTGGGGGAAGATGGGAGGGAAGGGGCTATGTGTAGGTTGCAATGGGAAGTGCCTGGGCAGATCACAGCAGGGTATGTATGGTCATGCTAGTTGAGCTGAGCATTTTTACTTTTCCTGCTGGCTTTGGCCAAGGACCCACTGTTCAGGGCCCTTGCCTCTGCTGCACCCAGGCTAGTAGATAATACTTGGAGGCTACCCAGGTTTGGTAGCAATGCAAAACAAACAAAATAAGTTAAACAAATAAGTTAGCACTTAGCTGTCTTCTAGTGGTTCTTCCAGGCTTCACCTCCTGCTTGCCTCTTACATTTCAGAGGCTTTGCAGAGCCTGCAGGCTTGTGCAACAAAGCAAATGATCAAGCAAGCAAGCAAACAAACAAACCGAGAAGAGCTCTGCTCCGGGCTCTTCCAGTGGCTTCTTAACCCCTAGTAGTTCCAGGCAGCTTGCTCCCTGGCCAGGTGCAGCCCCTTGAGGATGCTTTCATTGTCTTTTATCCTTCCCACTCTGGGCTCATGTGGCTAACCCTCTCTCACTTCCCACACCTGTGTCAGCTCCTTTGCTGAGGGACTTGCTATATTCCAGGACCTGGTTCCCCAGCCTCTGGTAAGTTCTTCCAGGTCTGGGGTGGGTGTGCATAGGTGCTTCTGAAGTGTGGGGCTGTTCAGACTCCTGAGCCTCTAGTAACAGGACAGGGCCCCGTTGCACTATGTGTCCTGAACTGGGGACAGATGGACTTCTTAACCCCTTTGAAGGGGTCAGAGAACATCTACCCATCTGGCCTTTACCCCAGTAAATCCCTTTACTGAAAAGATGAGACACAGAACGATTTCTTAGGGTGATATCTTTTATTGGACTAAATATTTAGCTCAAATGCAAGACATTCTTCCTTAGGACTTAAGGAAATCCTTGTCTTTCATATGCTTTTTGGACTATCATCACTATATCATTGTGGCTGCCTATAAGTTCATCACGGGGGCACAGAAGGGAATTGGTGAGTTTTTATTCACCAAGGCACCCCCAGGGGTTACAAGAAACAATGGCCACAAGCTAGCAGAGAGCAGATTTAGACTGGACATTAGGAAGAACTTCTTCACAGTTCGAGTGTCCAAGGTCTGGAACGGGCTCCCAAGGGAGGTGGTGCTCTCCCCTACCCTGGGGGTCTCCAAGAGGAGGTTAGATAAGCATCCAGCTGGGGTCATCTAGACCCAGCACTCTTTCCTGCCTATGCAGGGGGTTGGACTCGATGATCTATTGAGGTCCCTTCCGACCCTAACATCTATGAATCACTCTTATACTACCATTTCCTGAAGAGACTCTTGAGTTGCTTGTAACTGTGGGTTCACTGGGTCACCCGAAGAGAAGGTATAGTCCCCCTCTCAGGAATGGAACTGGATGTTTGCTCCTTGAGTCGGGCCATGGAGATCCAGGGAGGGCAAGAGACCAAAGGGCCGGGTCTCAAAGTGGAAAGGAGCTTGGGTTCCCCCTTTCTATAGAAACCAAGCCTGGACTGGCTTCAAGGGGTACTCCCAGAGACCAGACAAGGCTACAACAGTTCTGAGCAAGCACCCCCTAGAGGGCAGTCCATGACAACATGCTATAACATTAAATCAGACTCCAGGAACTCTGGTGATATGTGATGTATTCTTCCGAACCAGTAGGTTTTCCCAGTTCCTTTTCTTCCCTACTTTGACCACTGCTCATAACATTCCTGTCTAAGAAGCAGGCATGTAATTAAAACAACTGTACAGATGGAATGAAGAGTATAAGTGATTTAGCTAAAGCTACAAAAAGAGCCAGTGCCACAACCAGAATTATAACAAGGACCTCCTGACCCTAGAGTGTTTCCCCAGTCCTGCAGAGGACAGTTATGGTCAACAGAGCCTTTGACACATCTGAGCCAAACTTCAAGCCTATATTTACACAGGAAATCATGAGATTTTAGCTGATTCCCAAATTCTGTGGCAAACATCTTACTTTTGACAGCAATCATTTGCACTGATATGATATAAGGATGCTTCAAATAGAATGCAAAATACATTACAAACATAGAGAAAAATGGAAAAGTAAAGAATGAAGGGGGCAAGTGACCTTTCCATGGTCACTGAGGAAGTTAATGGAAGAGATAAGAAACAGAAACCTGACCTCATTCCTAAACCCAATCATACTCCATTAAACGCACTGAATCTTCTGTCAAAAAACTGTGGGGCAAAGGAAGGGGATATTAGAGGAAATTCTTTACAAGGATATTGAGAATGAGGTACTACTTACTAATAAGTTGTACCATTCATACATCTTGAAATATGTGGGATTTGTTCCCAAACTCCTTTGTTACAACCAGTAGATCAAACAAAAGGCCTGATTTTGACTTATCCTGCTTGCAAATCAGAGCCTGTTGACCTTTACTCAAGGGAGTCGTCCTTTGACCCCTGAGCTGACCCCTGCTGAAGCCAGCAGGACTGTCTATATGGTAAGGGTTCCTAGCAAAGCATGTACAGTATGTTTTATCCAATGATGCTTTGTCAGTACAGAAACAGATGGGGCTACATGTGCAATGAGAATTCAACATTTTGCAATGGTGATGTGTCTGATCGGTTCCCATTGAGGTAAATCAGGGTTTCTGTGCATTAGACAGATGGTGTTACAGAAACTTTGCAGGAGAAGAGGTGTTGCCAGCTTCTCTGGTTTTAAATCGACATTTTATACTATATAGCAAATATTTTTTAGAAGCTTCAAAGATCCCTGGAATTTTTAGAGTTTTTTTTATAGGTTGCTTTGTTTTTGGCATTACCTATGCAATCTCTGAACCAAATTGCTGGTCTTTAGGACTTCTTGTGGTGCTTGGCCAATACTGATTTATTTAATATCATGAGTTAGCTGCATCCTTCCAGAATCAACTCTAAAGCAGTATGAATGACAGGCCTCTCTGGAAATGAGTTTGAGAAGAGAGAATCTGCAATAGCCTCCAAGAATGAAGCACTCTGACAAAGCTGTACAAACAACAACCTTTCATATCAACTTTCAGAAGCTAAAAATGGAAGCATTTTTTATTAAAGCCTGCCATCTAGAGGGCACATGGGGAATTGCCATTTTCAGTTACTAACGTATATAAAACATTACATTACTATCAGAAAACAACAGAAGAAGACAAGTACATGCTCAGGCTTTTACAGGAGTACGGGCAGGTAAAAAGTGGTATCACCTTTCAAGGATTATTATTATTACCACTTAGCCTTGTTAACCACATCAACTCAAAGGCCTCTGCCTCACATCCACTTGCAAATAAAAATGGCGCTTCATCAAATTTGTAACGTGGTTGGCTAAATCTCAAGAAAAATTTGATGCCAACTTATATTTTAATGCATGCTTTTTTTTAATGAACACTAAAGGACCATGATAAAGCACCAGTCTGAACATACTGGTGTCATTGTGCTTACCATCTGTTCTGGAAATTCTGTATTCTTTGCCATTCTAAAGCTTTATCTGAGCTAGGAAGATGAGTCTTATTTGACAACTGGTGTTAAAGGACTGTGCTCCAAAAGTGGTGCTGAAACCACTTGACGTTGGTATGGACAAGGTCAATGGATGCCTGTTATAGCAAAGGGGTCGATGTCTGTTTATCTAGTATGCTCCACAGGGTGTAAAGCGAACACACATTACTCCTCTACTAAAATAGAGGAAGAATCTTTCCTCTTCCCTTCTTTCAGTGTGAAAAAAGCTTTATTTCTTCAGATACCTCTCCTTTATGGAAGGTGAAGGAGAAAAGGCTAGGGCTGAGTTAGTACACAAATTTGAATTAAAAATACGTGAAAAAATAAGAAGCAACTTTTTCTTTTCTTCAAAATGTTTAAACTAACCTTTTTTGTGAGGACAAAAATACCTAAAATAAAACTAATCAAAGATTTTTCAATTCCAGTTGAAAAGTCTGGAGTTCTGATTTCCCCACCACTTATACTTTAATATTTAATTAAACTGACATGCAAAGTCTGCCTTTGTTTTTATTTGAGAAAAGAATGTTCAAGGCAAGACTTTTTCTGATAATTTTTATCTTGATCTGAAAAATTTATTTACTGAAAGATAAAATTATTTCATTAGCTGTCCTGGAAAGCTTATGGCCTCCTCCTTTTTTTCTGTTGGGGCAAGAGTAACAGTTAATGAGAAATTATTTATATACCGTATTTACCTCAATTCAAGATAACTTTGAATTTAAGATTACCACCCCCCCTAATGTTAGAGTTGACACATGGAAAATGTATGAATTTGTTACGATTTTTCATGTATAGTATCTAATTATAGGCGAGTTGTCTTAAATATGTCTCTGAATCAGCAGCAATGGGGCAAACAGTGAGGGAGCAGGTGGAGGGGGATCCAATCAGCCAGATCCCCACCCCTTGCCTCAACCTGTACCTTGCCCTCTGCCACCTGTCCCGCTCCCCTCCCACTTGCCTCTCTTGCTGCTGCCTGCCCCCCTGTGATTGTGCCCCCCAGTATCTGCCCCCCCATCCCATGGTGCTTAATGTCCCCTTGCAACTATCCCTCTGCTACTTGCTTCTCCTGCTGCCTGCTCGTATGCCTGCATCCTCCCATCCATGCCCCCTCCGTCATAATGTTTGTGTTCCCACCCATGCCAGCCTCCCCCCCCCCCCCCCCAGTGCATCTTGGATTTGGGTAAATATGATATTTATTTGAAAAATGTTTAGATTCCATTTCCATCATAATGTATCTCCACTGAAATGCCTTGGGCTATAGGAAATTGTATAGAAATTCTTGAAAATATGCCAGAGAAGAAACTCTCAACTCTGTTTCATCTACCTTGACATCACTATCAACTCACCATCCTGGTTTAGTTCATTTGGTGGGTTTTATTGGAATGGTTTGGAAAACTGTGCATATGTGCATTCAACTGCACAAATAAATTCACTTAATTTCTACTCTTGTCCCTTTTATGATTCACGTACCACCATGGTACAGTACAGTTGGAAGGTCTAGCAAGGATGATGCAGTGCCTCATTGCTGTTTAATATTAAGATCTATAAGGAGAGTGACAATGGCTCATGAGCTCTGTCCTCCTATTCTGATTCGCTTTAGTAACTGATGTTTTGCTACAACAGATTGTGAAGCTGACTGACTTTGTCTATGATAGTGTTTCAGGTACTGTGTCTTGTTATGTGGGAGAGTTTGAAGTAGTAATTTGGGGGATTTCTTGGATAAAGGATTGCTTGCAAACACAGCGACTTAACTCGCCAGGAGGCCCCTTTAATCCTATATTCCTCTTTTTGCCCATACTTGGCAGGTCTACACATGTGTGTTAATGTGCAGTAGCCTATTTTACTGCACATTAAAGCAGCATGTAAAAAAGTGTTATTACATTAATGTACAGTAAAATAGGCTACTACTGCACAATAAGTGTCACTAAAAAAGCATGTGCTTATGCTACTGTGCATTAGGGCAGCCTAATGCAAGTTTATTTAGTACCTCACATTGGAGGTACTAAATTTAATGTGCATTGGGAAAAGCACATTAATGTACATGTAGTTGTGCCCACTGGGGGCTTGTTATTCCCTATGCATGTTCTAGTATGCTAGCATGTTCTGGTATGCTACCACTCAGATCCCTGTGCCCTAGTTGCATGCTGTTTGTACAAAACTGGTTTGTAACATGAAATACAGACTTATAACCTGAAGGAAAATGACAAACTTCTTTCAATAGAGATGTAACCCAGGTAGACCCAAGGGTGTGCCCTATTCTCAGTTGAATAGGATGGGGGTGCTGTGAGAGGGATGCCAGAATTTCAAGCAGATCCCTCTTTCCTCTATACAGTTAGCCCAAGCCCAAAGTTGTTAATTATATACAATTTATTAAGTTATAATATGCATAAACATAAAACTAAATATCATACACACACACACACACACAAAGAACACTAACCAATAACCAAGGTCAAACCCTAAATAACACTATTTACAACATCGCAATACAACATTTCGATTACAAAATATAAGGCACAAACATGAACAATCTTAATAGCATCTGTTCCTTAATATAGTCCCTGACCCATGGCAAGAGATAGTCCTCCTTCCAGTGGGGTCCCTTGGGGGGGTGTCCAGGAAGCACCAGGGGCCCCTCCCTTTAGGGCCTTGACTAGGTAGGGGGGCTGCTCACCCAGCTCCTTCTCTGGGTTTGCCCGCCCCAACCGTCTTTCCCCTGTGGGACCCAAGGGCCCAACAACTTGCGCTCCCTCAGGTGGTGGTGGTCAGGGTGTAGCTCGATGGAGTGTCCTCTGCTGGAGCACCTCTCCAGGCCTCTCCCTCACCACTGGGCTCCTCCCCACGCTGTGCCCTGCTCTGGGCACCGAGGGCTCAGTTTCTCTCAGCTGCTGCACCACTGCTGCTGGCTCCTGGGTGCTGGGCCTCACACTGCAGCACTACTATTTCCCTGTGCCCTGGCTCGGCACCGAGGGCTGTTTTAGCACAGCCTGGGCCCTTCAGGCTCTGGCTAGCAGTCTTCACACCAGGGGGCTAACCCAAGCAGCTTCCGATGCTCCCTGGCTCCCAAGGCTCGTGCCTGTGTGCCACCCTGCACACCATGGGACCTGGCCACTTGCTGGGAGATGGGACCTGAGCCACCTCACTGTGGCCCCCAAGGCCCTGCCAGGATTGCAGGCCCAAGTTGCCGCTTGAGGCTCCCAAAGCCTGGGCTCCATGCACCGAACTGTGCACCGTGATGGGCCTGAGCAGTCTCGCACCGCTTCCAGGTCTGGGTCTCCGCGCACCGTCCCTATGCGCCAACAGCCCGAGCGGTCTTGCACTGCTCCCAAGGCTGCTCCACCAGTGGCAGCTTCAGGAGCCTTGGGCCTATCACCCACTGGGGGAGAGCTCCCCAGCTTTTCTTGGTTCTACTCTTCTTGAGTCCCTTGCTGCATCTGCCCCTTGTGCTGGGCACGTAACTCCTTTTATATGCTCCAGGGCTCTGCCCCTGAAGTCTTCTGGACCTGGCAGTTTTTACAGTCTTCAATCAGGTCCAAGGTAGCTCTTCTCCCCCTCCCCTGAGGAAAGGGGTGTGACTTTATTTCTCCTGCTGCCTCCTGATTGGTGGATGGGCTCCACCAATCAAAACAGCAGGATCTCAAGGCTGGGACTCGACCCAAGCTCTCAAAGGTGAGCCTGCTATGGAGACATGACTTTACCTTTCCTTGGTTGTATTATTCAGAGTTACCTGAAATCCTTTAAGTGGAAGCTGTTCCTTCACAACAACCTTTGCTGGATCTCTGTGAAAGTGCTACAAAGGCTCTCTTCTTCCAGTGTGTGGTTCTGTTGTGAAAGCCTTAGATACTGAGGTTATTTGTTGCCTGCTTTGTTGACCTGGTTTTTAGTGTGGCCAACAATTGCTTTTTTTTATGTCATATTCATGAACTGAGCAACCCTCTGTACTGGACTGTGGAATTCAGCTTTTTTCTGTGCCAGTCCTGCTAGTTTAGTGATTAACAAGTGGATTTTAACTTATAATGGAAAAAAAAGGAAGACAGCAAATTCTAGAATAAAAGCTGAAAAGAGTAAATATAAGGAGAAGGGCACATATGGGGACACATTCTGATATCAGTGGGATGTTTTGGCTGAGTAACGAGTTGGCATTTGGCTCATTCATCTTAATGTTTACAAGAGCAATGAGAGAAGTAATCCCACCCACTGAGTTCCTGTCTCAGAAAAGTCAAGACGATATTGTTTAGCTTGTAAAGCATTTCCGCATCTCCAGAGACCACAATAACACAATAGAAAACACTTGCTGCAAGATTTGTTTTTAGCAATTATTTCCTGTGCTCAGTATCAGGAAACACAGTGACTCAGTTCCCACTTGTGCCCCAACAGTGGCACATGGATCTCCCACTGCTGCACCAAAAAGATGTCCATTTTTTTCATAGTATCATCCCCGTTTACCTTCGGTCAATAGCAAGAATGCTGTGCAGATCCAAGGGTTTTGTGAGGGCATGGAGAACAACTCTGTGCTCTGGGGAAGGAGACAGTGGAGAGGAGCCAGAAAAAGGAAAACCACAAACTCTGAGAAACATAGGAAAGGAATCATAGGAAAAGATCAAGGAAGGAAAGTTTAGGATCCCATCCCCATGATGGCGAAGCTCCTTTAAAGAGGTTCTGGAGTCTCCATATGTATTGGCTCATGACCTCCATGGATCAGAAGAGAACTGGTACAAGGTTTCTTACATGGAAGGGTTTGGATAGGGATTACCTAACTAATGAAGTGGCACCAGTATGTGATTTCCATGTAAAGGCATGTCTACTCCACAGTTGCCACTCTACTGAAATAGCTGGCAAATGCAGACATTTCAATGATGGCTGGTGGATCCCAAGGAGGCGAGGATTGGGACACAGAGGTGGGGCAGGGTATTTTTTAAAGAAAAGCACATAAATCAAAAGTTCAGTTGGGCCTCTAGTACCTCTATTGTAGCACTTCTACTCCTTTGAGAGATCCAATAGTTTGGGTTTGTAGGAGCAAGGAACAAGAATATTGGCAGGTCTGTGTTGTCAACCACTGCATTCTTGAGATTCCTGAGAGTATGAAGCACAGAGGATTTGACCACTATGTGTTGCCAATGTTTGTAGGCAGTCAAATTTAACCCATGGAACAGTCTGCTTATTATATTGCCTTTTACAGTGAAATGAATATACTGTAGTTCCTGAGGCTGAGGCACTTAAGGTCTCTGCATCATGACATCATGGCTGTAGCAGAGTTTGCTGCTGTTGGTGGGACTCACGGGGCAAGAATTGCTCTTGCTGTGGAGTCTTTCAGAAATAAATCTTCCTTGGCAGGGATTACATCCTTTGCTAGATGGGCTACTGCTACATCAACCTTTAGGCACATGTTTAACTGATCCAGAGATCCTAGAAATATACAAGTTTGTCAGTTAAGCTTCTCTGTTTGTTGCAAGGCATTCCTTCTCTTCCTCTGATGGAGAAAAGGAGGCACAGTAACAGTTGTGGCTTAGTCTTATTTGGGAGACATTTTGTTTTTGTGAGAGAGCCTGTTTGTCATTTGTCTCTGGATAAGACTTGATAGTGACTGATAACGTTAAAACATGCTTGGGCAAAGAACCACTCTACTATTTTTGGCTGAAGGTTACCATTATCTGAAAACAAGATGTTCCCTTCCTTAGAAAGGACCTTAGAAGATCTAGGACAGGGGTTTTCAACCTTTTTGGATTAGTGTATTCCCGGTGGCCAGATGCGGAGCAGTGTACCCCCGGTGGCCAAACATGGAACAGGGGAGGTGGGGGATTGGAGTTGGGGGTGCACAGCTGAATGCAGAGCGGTGGCAGCCACTGAATGTGAGCTTCCCCCATGCCTGGCTGGGCAGGTGGCGCCTACGTGGCAGCATGAGATGGTGTGTGGCAGTGCTCCATCCCCACCCACCGGCACATACCCCCTAGGGCCTTCTCAAGTACCCCTGGGGGTATGCGTACCCCGGTTGACAACCCCTGATATAAGAGATGAAGATGACATGCTGGAAAGCCTTTTATGGCTTTTTCAGTTCAACTTTTTGGCCTTTTATTTTCTTTTTAACGTTTTTGTTTTGCTAGAAAGTCTGTTGCCTCCTTCTGAAAACATTTTTTTCTCAGCCTGGACTCCTTTTTCAGGTCTTAACCCATGACACGTGCATTCATGTATGCACATGCATGATATGCAGCATGTCTTTCAGTCCCTTATGGTCCTTATCATGTTGTATGTAATTGGAGAGGAAGTACAAGGTTGGAGAGGAAGCCAGTCATGGAGCTCTTGGAAAAGTGTAACAGAAAGAGGACTTAGCAGTCTGGTCTAATGGAGGGAGCACTTAGAAGGCCTGGGTTCTAATCTCAGCTCATTCCCTTTTCCAATGGTTAGCCAATCACATATTCTCTCATATTTACTATGGCAATAAAAATAATGGCATATTGTGCAGATTTGGGAGGGTGGTTTTGAAATTTTCCCTTTTGAGGTGGCTTGGGACAGACTGGAGTAATTCACAATTAGTGTGGAGAATTCCAGTTTCCTGAGTCCTTAAGCAGTGAAGAGGACTGACCTATTCTAACCAGTGTATCCAGAAAAGTGTCAGCTAATGTGTGGTGCAGATGTTCCAGCCAGCTGTCCAGACCCCGAGGCCTTTCTCAGGTAGAGCAAGGTTCTGCAGTGTGGGAACAGCTGTGGCAAAGCAGGATCAAAATAAAGCAGTCAAGCTGAACTGCTATTTTGTTTCCTTTGCCATTACACAGGAAATGCAGCCTATGAGCGAAAAGCTGGGGCCAACCCCCAACACCCCACAAACACATTTGAACTGAATTCTGCATTTGCAAGAAGCTCAACTGTTTCATATGGGGCAGGCAGAGAAGGGGCTAAGGATTCAGTAGTGATGGGGCACCCACCCCTACTCTATCTTGGTGAAAGGCAACGTTATGTTTTTGGCTCTTGAAGTCTAGGAATCTGCTCCTCCAAAGTCCTGTAACCAGAAAATAAACACTGAGCATTAGCTATTTTTTATAAATAACTTCCTATAATAGATTGACTTTTATTAGTAGATGTTAAGGATTGTAAATCCAAAAAGATGACAAAGCCGATACGGAAATACAGAGTGCCCGGGCGAGGGACTAACAATAGAAGGATGGGGGTGAGGTTGGGAACGCAACTAGGTTACATGCGATACTAAGCCAAGGATACTAAGACCTTGGAGGTCTTTAAGAGAAGACTAGACAAGCACCTAGCTGGGGTCATCTGACCCCAGCACTTTTTCCTGCCCAGGGCAGGAGGTCAGACTCGATGATCTACTAAGGTCCCTTCCAACCCTAAAAATCTATGAAATCCATGAAATCTATATTTTCAGATGAAGGTCCTGTCAATCTACAGACAGAACCTCCACAAACAGTAATCCTGTAAATTTCTTTACATTGCCAAGACAATATACCTCAACCTTATTCTGTAGGGGACTTCACTAGAGATGAAACGGCTGCTCAGTCTTCATGTCCATTCAATCTTTCAGTCTGACAGCAAGGGTTTTAATTAGTGATGTGTATTGGTGAGGTGCTGTAATGTGAACATCTGTCCCCTAAGAACTAGACTAAAACTCACTCACCGCACAGAGCTCAGCTACAGTGTTGCTTTGTAGCATGTCATGAAACACGTGGGATACTGTGATAGTAGCAGGAAGGGCTACTTTCAGAAGACAGGCAACACTACTTTAAAGAATATAAACAAATTTTTCCACACACAACATTCAAAGGTTTCTGTGTAAACATGAGACATTGGAAATCATTTTTATTGTTATAAAGAAATTTTCAATACAAGTAAATAGATTACACATACAATACACTCCTACTCAGAAAAAAAATATAATTTCCCCCAATGGTCTGAGTCTAATTTACTTATTTACTTCATGTTCTCAACTTCTACTCTTAATATTTTTTAAAATGCAAAATAAGCCCAGCCTAAGAATGTATGTCATTTTACAGGGAATAAACACTGAAGTTGAGATCTGCAAAGGAACCAAAAGATATAAAGTTTCCCAATTCCACTGAAATTCAGTTGGATTTATATGCAAAACTATTAGACTTCTGGAAAAAGCTCAGCTAACATGTTTGGAATAATACAGCTAACAGGTTCTTTGCAGTTTGGTGCATACGCAGTAGTCTTACTGGCTCGTACAATTTCTATGCTTTATTGGTCACTTCAGTGACATGTTTTCTTCCCCAAAGTTTGCACTGGCTTTTTTTTAACTAATGTGTTCAGACAAAAAAATTAAGTTTGCACTGATGTTTGGCAATTTGTGTATTCAGAAATCAAATACCACATACCTTCTGTTTAAAATGGGATTGCAATTAATTCCACTTTTTCAACAATTAATTTGTTCTCAAACTCTTGTTCCTTTTGTATTGAACAGGACTATTAGTAGTTTTGGATGGGAAAGGGAAAGACATTCAGAACACAACACATACTCTTTCTAGTCATTCTGAATAAAACCCAAACAGTTCACAGAAATATCATATGGTCTGTCTCATAAGTGAACTATACTCTTCTATCAGTCTCTTCTTCTCATTTAATTTTTCCAGTACTGCATCCATTAAATATGAGGCAAAAGGAAACTGAAAGAGAAACACAGTAAGAAAAATGATAATTGAATTCTGCATTTTGTTCAGCTGAAAAACATTCATTAAATATCTTTAAACCATTAGATTTAACTTATTTCTGACAACTAGCATAGTTGCAGACACCTGATCTCTTTTAAAGCTGATCTGCCTGGTTAGTGTGTGTAACTATGTTCTTTATCATAAAAATGAGAAAAGAGCATAAAATGAAAATCATAAAATGAAAAAGTTAAACGCCTTATTGAACAATTCATGGTTTACTGACCATGTTAATGATGTAATCTGCAATCCTAGCACCTCTGTCATTTATCTTCAATCAGCTGATCAATATGAGGTTACAGTCATCTCTGGGGCACACAGAAGTCATACTGTATGTTCACTACTCTCGTGAGAGTATCATTACAGCTACCTATGCTGTAGCTGAATGCCTTCAGAGTTGTATAGTGAAACTTTTGTAAATAAATGCAGAAAAAAAAATCTCCATTGATCAAGATGTCAGAGAGGTCTGTTATTCTATACAAAATGCCAATTTTAAAGCAGCTGAGCTTACAATATTTGTACAGAAAAGTTAAAATTGTCTCTCATATTTACCTACAACCCATGGCTAAAGGAAAAATAACTGGCGCCTGTCATTTTCTGTAAATTTAATCCTTACCAGTCATGTGACTTGTTACATTTAATTTGGACATTTTTGGGTACATGCTACCCCATATAAAATGGTTAAGATCAGTGGGGACTGACATTTTGGCAGGCATGCCACAAATTAGCTCTGTGCCTTCCCCAAATGCCACCACAATTCCCTTCCCTTGACCGATCTGCTGCCCTGCTTTCTGCTTCCTACCCTGCTATCCCTGCCTGATTTGGTACTTTGCTTTCTGCTCCCTTCCCTATATGTCACTGTGCTGCCTGTCACCTCCCCAGTTTGCTCTGGGTTACACATAGCAACTACCTGTATCATTTGTGGCACCCATGCTACAAGTTGGCCACCCCTGGTCTAGATTCATTATTTGAAAGACTCTGCTGTCAGTATAATTGAGGCATGAGTGCATGGCGGTGGGAAGTGCTGGCTTGAAAATGGCATTTAAAGGTGTGTTTTTGAGAACTGGCTTATAGGTATAGATATATGTATTATAAGGGTTCAAGATGGGCAATTGGCTATGTGGACGTGTGACCACAGAGAGACGACCAACCAGAGATAGCCACAGATGAAGAGTTATCAGGAGTCATCAGAAGGGAAGGAGAATACAAAAGCGGAGACTTGAGAGTAACAAGGTTCCCTGCCTGTCACTCCTTCTCTTCCTTTCCTGTCCTTCCCTGTCCCCCAGGAAGGGTCCACGAGGCCACCATGGACCGAGGGCATACCAGCAGCCTGTCTCATACACCCCCCCGGAAGGGGGCTGTGGGCCTCGGCATCCCACCTCCAGAATGCTGTCTTGCCATGCTGACATCTGACACTTAAGAGTAAGCCTCAGAGTTAAGCCTGCGTCCTGGTCAGATGTACTTTGACTCTGACAGCCCTAGGATTTGATAGATATATAGAATTGCTTAATTGTTTCTATTGCTTCTTTTTTGTTATCACTGTGTATCAATAAATTTGCCTATTATCAAATGGAAAGGTCGTGGCTTGTCTGAGGGTGGGTCCCCCTACCCTGAACAAGATATCTGGATCCTAAATCCAAAGCCAACAATTGGCGTCTAATGTGGGGCTCTCAGGACTGACTCAGAAACTGGGACCAGGTCCAGTGCCAGCAGTTGCTGACTGGAGCCCTAGAACTTGAGGGCAGTAACCTGACTGATCAGGAAATGTGTTGACACAGAGTGACCCTTTCTAGAGGGGTTAGCTAAGATTTGTAGTAAAGTAGAGCTGTATGGTAACTGTGACTAGGGTTGTAAGTGTTGTGCAGGAGATGTTGTTTGTTGCTGCTGACCAGGAGACTTTGTTTGCCTAGGTCAGGAAGAGTAGTGGACACAGGTATGTTCTGCGATCCACTTGGGATTAAGAAAGAACCTCCTGTTGTGTTTGCAATAGGAAGCTAGAGAGCAGAGAAAGTCATCTCTCTGCTGGAATGGCCGTGTAAATGAACAGGGTCCTTTGACTCTAGGGTCTTTAGGAATAGTTACAATCTACTGTGGATGGTTACAAGAGCAGTTATGTGTTTGCTGTGGAATTTGTAAGGGTAATTTACAGGTGCAGGTTATGGCAAGGCAGAATGTTATCCAGGCAGTGCAGTTTCAGAGAGCTCAGAGATAGTTAGAGGAATGTGAGACACATACTTTGCAATCCTGTGTGCCCTGGAGAATAGAGGCAGGAAAGGGCACAGAAAGAGACAAGGTATGTTACTGGACATCTGCTCAGGCAGTGGCAGAGAATTTGGGATTGGAACTGAGGGGAAAATTTGGTTTTCCTCCCACCTCTCCAGGAACAGTGAAGAACCCAGACAGGAGAGAGTGTAACAGCTTGTTTTGGGAAACATCAGGGTAGAGCTGTGTAAACAGAGATCAGTGCCCAGAAGTTACTCTGGGCAGAGGAAAAGAAGCGAGCTTATCAGAGGCATGTTTTGTTTTTCTCTTCTGCAGACACATGGTTTGGGGGTTCCTTTTTGAGATAGGAAGAGCTTTTCCAAAGAGATCATGTGTGGTGTGTAATTTAGCCTCCTCTGAAAGATTGCAGGTGACTTCTCCACAGCTAGGGAATGCTGAGCTCTGCAAGGTGCAAAGACAGGAATTTTTTGGATGAGTGCCAGCATGGTTATAGGTCAAGCAAAGCCAGCCACAATGTACCAGCTGAGAGTAAACTAACGAAGAGGGGTGAGCCCCTCCCTTCTTGTCTTTGTGTTTTGTAGGATGGAACCAGCCCTGCAGCATCCTTAAGTTTGCTGGGTACAAGAGGAATCGCACTTGACTATGTTATGTGTAGTGATTGTGTTTTGCTGTGTCTGTAAAATGCTATTGCTAGAAACAGAGGTGATCCCAGCAGGGTGCAGGGCCCAGGGCAAAACAGCTTGTGCAGGGCCCCCCTTCCCATCCCATGGCACACTTATGCCATTTTCCATGGCCAGTTGGGAAAGGCCTAACCTTTGGCATATTTCCAGCCTTTTAAAGAATGGAGCAGTACTGGTAGTGCTACAATGGCACCAAGCATCCAGTTGAGACAACACGAAAGCATTTACCAGGAGGGGTAAAGTTGCCAAGGACATGTTTGGTCTCCAGAGATTCTGACCATGAGATATTTTTTTGATCTGAATAGTCATCTTGACAATTGGATGAGACACTAACTGTGGAGTGACATGCTACCTGAAATGCTGAGTAAAAGGTTTGGTAGGCATCTAGTGCCATACATTCCCCAATCCCAGTACGGGAGGCCTGTTTAAACCTAATTGGCTAAAACTTGGTTGTTGGGCTAGGGAATGCTGAGGCAAGAGACTGAGTCAGAGGGGGTATGGGTGACATTTGAACAATGGTTAAGGGTTCATCACAGTGTCCAGCCCATTGGAGCCTCTGACCCATGAATGCTGTTATACTTGTCCCAGGATGACTGGTGAAGATCCTCCCCACAAATCTCATGAACATTCCAGGTGATGCCAGCGATTATGTTCCAGTATGTTGTGAAGGTAAACCCCTGCCAGGAATTTCTCTGCTCACTGCTCCAGTGGTGGGGGCATAACCAGCCCTGGCAGTAACCTTAACTGAACTGGCCAGGGACAGTGTTTAATTCTCCCCTCCCTGTCCCACCACTATGGACCCAGGCCAGGGTCCGCCTGGTGCTCCCCACTCACTACTCCAGTAGCAGGGGTGGGGGTGGGGCCAGATGCCAGCTGGCATGGCCCCCTGAGGCAGAGGGGAAAGGAAGGGGATTTATTCCCCACTCAGGCCCCTCTGCCCCTGGGGGACTGCAGCCGGGGTCTGCCAGCCCCAACCACTGCTGCTTGCTTCCTGTGCGGGGTGAGTGGTAGAATAAGCCCCTTCCATCAAATGCTGGAGCAATTCTTCCCCTTTCTGACACTAGGTGTAACTGTTGCTCTTTAACTGGAATTCCCCCTCTAAGGGAAGATGAGCAGTACCCTTCATAGCTAAGAATTCTTCCAGCTGGAAGAACAGTTACACCTAGTGTCAGAAAGGAGAAGAATTGCTCCTAAATATGCCATCAGGGATGAGACAAATACGATATTCAGACTGTTGGCAGTATATCAACGTGGATAAAATTGTTGAGTGGATAAAATAGTTTTCCTTTGTCTTTAAAACTCCACCCCAAGATAATCCAGTGTTTTTCTTTCTTCTGAGAGTTCCACATTCAGTGTTAATTTCTAACAATATGTTAGCTCAGGGGTTTTCAACCTTTTTTGGTCAAGATACCCCTGGCAACCAGTCCACGAGCAAGAGGGGGTGGGAGGGGTGTTCCCCGGTGGCCAGTCAACAAGTGGGCGGAGGTGGGCAGTGCAGTACATGGCGGCGAAACCAGAAGTGCCACTGGCTACTCCGCACCTCTGCCACATACCCCCTGAGGCCTTCCAAAGTACCCCCAGGGGTACACGTATTCCCGATTGAAAACCCCTATGTTAGCTCCATCTGGAGTTTACTGTTTTCATTATTAAAGTCTCTTCTATCACCATCATGTTTTTTAGGCTCTGAACAAAATCCTGGTCTAGTGCTTATGCCAGACAAGTTACCTGCAAATTTCCAGTAGAAAAAGATACATTAACATATAAAAAGGATGAAAAACTAGTGCAAATTGGCAGCTAAGAGCAGTGTTGAAATAATGGTAGGTCTGCTTTATTTACATTTTTATAATTAAAATGTTACAAGAAATTATCTGTACAAGATGATGGCAGGTAAAATACTGACCTTCCCTCTGATGTAGCAGATCAAGTACTGTGACCTGCCCAGCAGTTACAGGGCAGGCTGCCACAAGAGAGCTGTATGTGTACGGGGCTAGGATTTGCTGGCTGGATATGAACTCGAACTGTCAGAGTACACTCCTTAGGTCTGTAATATGGGATTGCTGAGCTAGTCAAGCATACTTGCTAGCAGTCTCTTGAAAGTTACAAGGGCTGCTATTCTTCTGGCTGTGTAGGGAGAAGGATCAAAGTCACTGAGCACAGCTTCTATCAGTATAAATATAAGTGCATAATCTTATCTCAAATTCTTTGTGGAGGTTACTCTCCACTGTGCTGTAAAAATACTAATTCCATCTTTCTGTTCACTTCATAACTGTTCTTTCCTATTCTCTACTGCATGTATTTTTTAAACAAGATCAGTATAATTATTTCTAAGTCTCTCATAAATTCTTCTTCCACTAGCTTGGCCACATTAATTTTTGATGCATTTGATATTTTTCTAATGTTATTCTTTAGATGAATGTATTACCTCACTGCTGTCCCGGGTCCATATTATTCTATCTATATTTACTTGCTGTTCGCTACTTTCTGTTGCTTGCATGTCATAGCAAAGCGATCTTTAAAGAGATCTTTCTATCTAAATCATTCATTTCTATCAAGAGCATTGGAAGATTGTGTTGTGGCATTTTTTCAGATTTGTCAGCTGCAGAAAAAGTGTTTATGTTTTTATCCAGTTCTCCTTATATATACACATCCAGCTCTGGATGATCTCTACAGTCTTCATCTTTAATAGAAGCCTGTCAGATGCACTTTTATTGATGGCCCTGTAACTGTCCTGGGAAGACTCTTGCTACAGCCTGCTTCATGACTTAAAAAAAACTGTAAACAAATTCACCAGAAGCATACCCATATGCCTAGGGAAGGTTTTAGGAAGGTAGCTAGCACCACATACACACAAGTAGCATAAGGCTTCAGTACATAGCTGAAAATTCTGCATTTTCCTATGCCAGTATATTTTTCATTTAAATTTGAAATCAGTAGAGAATCATATAAACCCATTCTCCATGCAGCTGCTCCCTGCAGCCCACAGATAGCACAGGGCAGAAGCAGCTCTGGGACTCCCCCTGCCATTTGGGCATAGCAGCAGGCAGGTCCTCCCCTGTGTGCCTGCTCCATGCCCAGCTCCCCTCTGTCTCCTGCTAGCCCACAGTCTCTAGCCATGCCTCACCCATATCCCTGCTTTTTCCTTGAGTTCTCCCCAGTAACTATATCTTCTTTTCTCCTTGTCCTACCAGAAGATTGTACTGTGAGCCATGGGTGTATCTGGAGTTTGTTAAAGGGTATGTGTGGCAGGCTGCCCCTGCACAGGTCCTCCCCTGTGTGCCTACTCCCTGCCCAGCTCCCTTGTGTTTCCTGCCAGCCCAGGAATTTTAGCCATGCCTCACCTGTATCTCTGCCTGCCCCCCCACCTCTACCCCCACGGGCAGGTGTGCAGGGGTCAGCCTGCCAAACCCCCCTTTAACAAATCCTAGATACACCCATGGCTTTCAGTACAATCTTTTGGCAGGACAAGGAGAAAATAAGATATAGTTACTGGGGATAACTCAAGGAAAAAACAGGGGGATGCCTCACAGAGAAATCTGAAGTGTTGTAAGTCTTGGGTAGGGGGCTACATTCCCAATGAGAACCAAGAGTGTCTATGGTTAGAAGGCAGTGAGAGGGCCAAGGACAATTTGCAAGCTCTAGTAGGAAAGTTGTGGAGAATCCCTTGCAGATTAAAGGCAGAAGGACTGCAGCAAGCTCCTATTCAAGGGAATGATAATCCATAGGGTTTAGTGAGATGGCTCTGGAAGCCAGAGGAAAAGGCAAGCAAAGGATGGGAAGGTTTTTTCCCGCGTGATACTATTACCCGAATACGATTTGTGTATTAAGAAAGGAGGCCCTAAGAAGAAATATTCTATGATTGTAGCTTTTACTGTATGTGGAGTGATTAGTGCAAGGGCCCCCCAAGGAATGAAAGGAACTGAGGCAAAACTGTGTACCTGACAAGGGATCTATTAAGCTAATCCTGTCATGGAGTACAAGGCTTGAAAGATTTGGCTGACTATTTATATCCTGTGAAAAATCTCTCCTAGAGACTTCAAACAGCAATCTGAAATCCAGCCAAACTACTTCCTTCCTTTATAAAATTATTAATAAATTGTTCAGATGTAATGTTATGAGGACCCATTGCAAGACTTTGAGAGGTACAGAAAAACTTAGATTAAACTAACTCAAATGAAGACATGCTGATTTAGCTAAATGAGGTTTTCCCTTTGTACCAGAGGCCTGTTTTGAATACTTGGCATGGATACTGGGAAGAAATGTGCATGGAAGCAAGGGAAGAATCTTCCTTCCATATCCTATTGTAGCTATAGACATATTTAAGGCCTGCAATAGCCTACACTATTTGATACATGCGCCATACCGTTGATGGAGAGGGAATGGAGCTTCTGTATCCTGATATTTCCTCTAGCTTTGTCTCTTTCCTGCTCAATCTCCTATGCATTGCCTTTGAAGAGTCTCCATACATGAATGCACTTCCAAATACAGCACTTCCCTTGTTGCAGGACCCCATTAGCTTTCACACCAATCCATTTTTCATATATGGAGTCATTGAGTTTTGAGTTTTATTAATTTTTCATTGATGAAGTTCCAGCCATTGGGAATTTGGGAATGAATACTAAGGACACTGAAAAGACCTAGCTGTCCAATCAAGATATAACTTTTGGCAACAAGGAACTATAAACATTACAGTAGAATTCTCAAAGTGGAATTCCTAACTCGATTATTTCTTTAGATAATACAATTATTATTTACATAATGACATTCTGAAAAGAAAGTTCTTTATTAGACTGTTCAGCAGAAGGGCCAATTCTTCACATGGATTTCTACATTGGCCAGTACAATGAGACACTGATTCTGATGCAAGCCTCCAGACACTATCACATAAATATTTATTAATCATAGTAATATTAATATTTTTCTAACACTGGCAGCAATACAAGCCCTTACATGTCATAACAGTGCAGAAAAAAGAGGTGTAGATTAACTGTAAATCAGAGGTGTACTATATAGTTTATGATTACGCTCTAAGGGAATCTATAAAATGACATTAAGGAGCAACTAGTGCTTTCCCCAGTTCCCCCCAAAATTCTAATGCAGCAGTAAAACGGCATATGTCAGTAATAAAAATAAAACGTCTATGACACTTTAAATGTTATCATACTGTCACAGTGGAATAAAATTAGCTTGAAAAATGATCTAAAGGGATATGATGCAGTTCATTATGTATAACAGCAACAGCAGCAGTTTCCCAGTGTTCATAAAGGTTTCTCCATTAAATTTACCTCCAGTCAATAATTAGGAGTCCACAAATAAACCTAGGCAATTAAATCAATACTGCTGGGCAATTACGTTCCAGAGTCCTGACTCAATGGCACAAAAAGACACTATATCAAACTGCCGTATTAAGTGATCTGATGCAAGTGAAAGAACATTTTCTCAGAATAAGTGAAGAAAGCAAGCCTGACATGCCATGCTGCAGATGTGTACGTGCAGACAGTATGTAAATGTGTAGCACAGATCAAAATCCATATTCTATTCCGGTCAGTTCTAACAAAAAAGCTTCCATGACACAATGAGCTTAAGCATTTTGGATCATGGAAGCAGGTGTTTTAGAAGCAGTTGTAAAAGGAGCCACCAACCATCCATGCACAAACCTTCATATTCACGTGTTGGGGTCATGATATATTATCCCTAACATAGGTAAGGAAGTAGATGTGGACTGAAAAAAACCTGCTAATTCTTTGGTCTCCCTTGATATGGCCCTGCATCTTTTCTTTAACTTTTATGATCTGCCAAGCTGAATGCAGAAGACAAACACATACATGATTGACAGAAGAACAAAGAACACGATTCTTATTTTGTGGGGAAGCAGTTGCCCCTGGTGTGAACTGAGTCTCTTGTTTTTTCTCATCATTTACTACAGTTGACCTTTCTTTATTTATTTGGCAATCTGAAGGAAATGTAGACAAGGAGGGTACTTATGGCTGTGTTACTGATTTGCAAGTAGCACTAAAGGTATTTAAATGAATTTGCCAGAGTTGAAATGCTTGTGGCAGGGCCAAGGCATTTTAATGGATATTTCAATTCTCACCACTCGAGCAATTAAGTGGTATTAGTAATAGATTCTTCTGATAATGAACAAAGAAAATACTATTATCATTTAATAACAGATTAAGGGATTTGATCTTGACGTTGAAATAATTTTTATTTTCATTAATTATTTCCTATATAGAGATGACTGGCCCTTTGAAATGGCTTGCAAACCATTTTAAATTCTCCACTTTTCTATTAGAAATGAAATATACTGCTCATACGCTCACATTATTGCATGTACAGCATGAACAATGGATTTCTGAACTCAAACGTTACTTGATTTCACCTGTCAGACAGACAACCAGAATTATGAAGATAACTAAAATAAAATGAAGAAGTTTAAAGATCCAGTGCAGGTTGTCAGTGATGTCCAAACAAAAGCTGACTATGACTAGAAAAGCAGGGCTCTCACCTGCCAATAAACTGCCCTTGATCACTTACAAGAGGGGAGCATCCCAGAAGATTGTGTGTATTAAAAAAAAGACTTGAAAGAGAAGAAAAAGTATCACACAGGTCACAGCGGCAGTCTCAATGGACCCCTCAGGGATTTCAACTAGTCTCAGCCTTGTCATCCTCTATGCAGCTTTCCACTCTGCCCAGAAAATGTCGATAGGAAAATGTTTGAGGGGCCTCTGGTGGAAATTTTTTCATTCTTTCTGCATTGACAGGATGCCAAATCAATATTTACTTCCCACTAACAAGCTGCTCTTGGTCTCAGTAGAAAATATTGTAGAGAATGCGGGAAGACGCGGTAATAAACAGCTGTCTGGCTATGAGGAAAACATGAATTGACTGGAAACAGGTCCAGAGTTAAAGGTCACTGAAACCCATGAACTCCACAGGTGTCCATATCAAGTACTAACTTTAAAGGCACATACTAAAAATCTGTTTCTCCTAAGAGGTATGAGGGAATGGATCCTTTACACTCTACCAAGGATACAGACTGACTCAATAATTTAATTAATACATTTGCCAGGATCTGAGCTGGTTTTCCCCAGATATTGTTTTCAGCTGTTAAGTTAACATCGAATTTGTACTAGCCAACATGTCTTCTGCCCTACACAATGCCTTACAGTTTTAAAAAGTAAAAAGGAATATTAGAAAATAAAAACTTCATATTGCAACATAACCCTCCAGGCAAAGGTCCAGGCAAAAAGAAGAAATCATACAAATAATTACAATTATTAAAAAATATTGTTCATATCGGAAACTCTTAATGTGAGGGAAAGAATTCACCTGTCCTTCAAGAAGCTTCTGTATGTAGCACAGCCATTCCTTATCATTTTCAGATTCCAGTTTAGCTCTTTCTGCTTCCTAAAAATAGAATGAATTCAAGTTATATTTTTTTTCACACTCTTACACGGCAAAAAGTACTAAACAAGAGCCGCAGATAATTGTATTTCTCTCACTCACTGAATAATGGAGACAGTGCTTCCAAAATTAGCTTTCAGAATGGCATCTGCAAGATTGGCAAGGGCTTCTGTTGCATTTAGAAAACTCACATGTGCAGTACAACTGAGTAAGATCATGCACAGTTTTTTACACATAATAATAGTGTGTACATGGGTAGGCATGCGTGCATCTGCATATGCATACATGTGTGAGAATGTGTGTGTGTGTAAATGTTACAAGTTCACCTGAGGAAGTTTAACTGAAAACATTTTGATCTACACTGATTAATGGAATATGCATGTACAGTGGGAATCCATCACTTGTATATTTACATTCCTTTATGTGTAGCAGGGTGTAGTTGTGTGTTTCACAGAAATACATTCACAAAATGTATCATATTAAAAACAGGACCTAATTTACATCTCAGCTACATTGATATACACAACAACCCAATTCAAGTAACTGAAGTTAAAAAAGTAGAAAACTGGTTTTAAGGTGGAAATTAGATTCATGGTACACCCATGCAGTATGAATGCTGTAAAAGTGTGGAAAACACCTCTTGTGGCTTCTGCAATAAAGGTTTTCAACAAAGTTAGTTGCAAACCTAATGTACAAGTATGATACTATTAGGATAAGCAGTCAATTAACATCTCGTTCTTCTTACAAGGATGGAGATGCAGCATATATCTTTTCCCCTCAATATCTGGATTTAAGTAAGAAATCCTAACATTTTATTTAGCAGAGTCTTTTAATGATGGGATATCAAACATTCAACTTTAAAATGACATGATAGGCCCAAGACTAAAGAGTTTACTTTTCAAAAGAAACCATTTGCTTAATAGAACTATATTTAAAGGTAACCAAAATAAGAGAATATGCCAAGTAAATCAAATTTGATACTAAGGGATACATTCTCTTTTTTTTCCATTTGTGACGGTCTGCCTTTACAGTGAAGCTTACATGCAAAATTACCAAAATTCATTGTGGAAAATGAAAATGACTAAATTTCAAATAATTATAATCTCCACATTCCTTAAATCAGCACATTTATTTCAGTTCCACTAACCCACAGGGAGATGCACCCATTTACACCAACTGAAGTTCTGGCCCCTTGTCCTGAAAAAATCCTTTCAAAAACTTACCTCATCCCCTTCTGTATGTAGCATCTCCTCTAACTCAGTCTTTGAAATATTAAGGATGGATGCTGCCAAGGAGTGGGCTCGGTGAACAGACTCTTTGGAAAGACCCTTGTTGCATTCTCTTTCTTCTCCTAGTTTTTTTGAATGTCTGATTCTTATTCTTATTTCCTGCACGCTTCGCTGTAATTCTCTTGTTAAAGCCTAGAGCAGAAGAGAAAGAGAAATACTCTACGGTAGTTTCTGTGAGAATGCAAATGCTATGAAAGAGGATAAACTTTGTCTTGTATGTATTTTGAGACAGGGACTATTTCAATTTGTTTTGTTATTTAAATGATGATAAAGTTCAAAATTAAGAACAGAGGTAGGTAAAGAATGGAAAACAAACTATAGTTAATCCTAATCTGGTCATTCCAGTTCACATTTTGTTAACTGTATCTAAAAAAAATACTTTAAAAGATGTTACTTCCTTCAACAACATAAAAAGATTAGAAAAAAAGCACAGATTAGAATGAAAGAGAGTGCATGGGCTTAACTCTCAGTCCTTTGTAGATTTAATGGGTAAAACATCATCCTTGTGATTACTTCACGTATCTCAGTGAAGTTCTATCAGGGATGTGTGTGTTCCATTATGTCCAAGCAATGATGTCACACAGAGTTGCTTGTACTTTACTTTTCATCAATGAGACATACAATCACAAGGTCAGAAATGAACTCAAGGATCATGGTAATGTTACAGTGATGTTGTAACTGTGATGGTCTTGGAATTATGTGAGGGGCAAGGATTTTTTGGAGGTTGTATCATTCATTGGACCAGCTACATGGTTGGAATAAAGTTAGACCAACTTTTGAATGCAAAACATTCTTCATTGGGCTGTAGTAAGGCCCCAGGAGAGACAACGTTTAAATACCATCTGCGAGGCTTGGGACATGGTAAAAGGGTGGTTTTAGAGCCATGCATCTAGTCCATAAGGCCAAGGGTATCCTGTAAGGCATCCATTTTGAAGCGGGATCCCAAAGGGGTCTAAGAACCCACAAGGTTCAGTGGGGTCCAGCAAGACCGTGTCCAGAATACAAACTCGAGGGCAACCTCCCAATTTATTAAAATTACCAGCAAGGCATGGAAGGAGAGAAAGAGGGTGACCATTGGGCAGGACTGGCACAGTCAGGGAGCCCTAGGGGTATCACGGCCATCCCTGGGGACCCCATCCCATGACAGAGTGGTTATCAAGAAATACTCTACTGTCGTTTCAATGAACATGCAAATTCTATAAAAGGTCATGCTCTTTGAGACGGGGACTATTTTAATTTGTTTTGTTATTTACACGATGATAAAGTTAAAAATTAAAAATAGAGGTAACTGAAGAATGGGGAAAAAACTATAGTTAATCCTAATCTGGACAGTCAGATGGATTGTTTAAATGTGTGCAACAGACCTTCAAGGGATGGGGTGGGAACTCCATCTCTTAGAATATTTAAAACCAGGCTACACTATCTTTAACCAGATAGATTCAATGACCTAACCAGTGGGTCTTTTCCATCCATAAACTTCTCTGATTCAGTGAAATAGCAGCACAGCCACTAAGACACTAGGTAGACTACAAGAGAGATTTTTTTTCCTTTTTGAAGTGTGGTATAAGCATTTGTCAAAAGCAGAGAAAGATGAGTGGCATTTAAAAATCTGTTAGCTAGGGAGAATTGAGAGAATAGCAGTAACTCACTGTCAAAAGATCTGCCTAGTGTGCTCAAGTGGCACAAGGAGTCAAACATTAGAACTGCAGTTGTCAACAACACATCCTGGTTGAGTTTAAAATTAGAGAATAAGGGTTTTCTTTTGCTCATCATATCCAGGATTCATTTTAAGAAACTCTTTCACAAGCAGCTGATAAATCTCTGAAAATGTTTTCCATGAACAATACTGTAGTCTCATATAAAACGGATTGGAGTGTTATGAAGCTGGTTTATTGGCATTTTGGGTAAAGTATTTTTCAGCCTCCAATGTATTCAAAACAAAGTCATTAGAGGGTGTTTGCAAATGTATTTTAAACATATCATAACAGCTTTCTCTTATTTTAGTATCTATTAACTATCTTCCTGCTACTTCCACAACTTAAGATTTTTGCTATAATTAGTTAGGATATGATTATAATAAGCACATTCTCCCAACACAGATTCTGAAAAAGTCCAATGAAAGCAGAGCAAATATTCTAATCCATCCAATATCATGATTAGTCAAAGGATCACATGCTGCCGCAGTATTTTCAATAAAACATCTTGAAGATTACTTATTTCATGATACTATATTTATAGAGCTGACGAGCCAACTATTTGAGGAGAAAAGGTAAGAGGCTGAGATTTTTTTTTTTAAGGAACGTAAAAGCTTTTAGACACCAGTGCACCTAACTCTATTAGTCTCCTTTGATGGTCCTAGCTGAAAAGAGGAGAAAAATAACCCAACTTCATTCCTAGCAGGGGCTATTCCAGAGGACTACAGTCTTTCCATTAACTTCCACAGAGTTCAGAACAGACTCCTGGAAATAAACGGCAAAGAAATAAGAGAAGGAGCCCAAAGCTGAAAAAAGCAAGACACAGAAAGTTGATATAGGGAGAAATGTACTGTTTTCACTACTGATATGCTGCAGCACACATCCATTTTGTAACATCCAAAATGGCATAGCAGTTCCCTAGGGCCTACAACCAGTTTCATTTTTGCATTGAAATTTTAAGTATACATTACCATAGGCAAAAGAAACTCCAATATGTTTTTCTATTCAAATACATTTTAATTTTTCAATTTCAATCCAAGTTTTTTTGAAGGAGTAGGAGATGCCTCAGAAAAAATATTTAAGCTGACTACTGCCAGTTGATGTGTTAGGATGAAGAACTACAAAATAAAATCAGCAAAATGAAAGACAATGAATAGAAAAAAATAAATTAAATGAACAAAAATGATGAAGGAATCCTAGTACATGCCCAAGAGAACAAAACACACTATTTTAGACATAAGTGTCACACTTTTTCAAATGAACATCTCAGAGTGCCATACAAACTCTGTCTGTTTAGGAAGTTTATGGATATGGAAGGCATGTGGGAGAAAGGATGGAGAAACGGGAAATATCAAAGCACACACTGAAGGGTGGAATCGGTAAGAAGATAAGGAAACACAGAAAACTCCCACCAGGTATTATATTTGGTAGCAAATACTCAGAGGAAAAATGTACATCAATTATATTTTTTTCCTTGACTTATCCTAAAAGAATCTATTTTATCTTAGTGGACGGATTCACAGCACGTTCTCAGCTCTTACTGGGCACCCAAAACCTGATGCACTCAAAAACACCAGCCACTTTTGAAAATGTGGCTCCTTATTTTATTAAGCAATATCATCATTCTTGGTTTTAGATCCAGATTTTCTTTTGGACAGAGGCTTGAATAAGTCACGTTTTCCCTGTTTCTGTGCTTTGTTTTCTTTTTTTTGAAACTTCATCTGCTATAAAACAGCTTTAGAAAAAAAACTACACATTTATTACAGTGCTTGCAGATTTTTTTGATCTGTGTGTCAGTGCACACTACACATCAAAGATCTCACCTAGATAAGGTCTTTAACCGACACAAGAAAACATCATCAAATTGAATTTAAGTAGCTAAACAATTTCTAACACCATACTGAAATGAGGCTAAATACTCTTCTCTGATCCAGTAAAAGGTCTAACACAGACTGTGCTGAAGATTAAGATCCATTCAAGTCTGTTTCCAAATAAACATTTCGTATTTTTTTTTGTTTTAAAACGTTACGTGTTTTTAAATTTTAAGTTCTACAGAAAAACCTCCTCCTGAAGTCAAACAATCTAGCCCTAATACCATATTGATGTATGATAACAACATCTTTATTATTATTATTAGCAATACCAGCCCTTGTTTTCCTTTTTGTTTTCCTTTGTCTCAAATCTAGGGGATACTTTCTTGCTCGGGTCATTTTCCCAGCTTAGATGTTACTGTCAGGTTTATTCCTGTGGGATACACTTAGCATCTACTAGCTGACTGCAGAAGGAATCCCTGATTAATTCCTGAAAATGGATCTACAACACATCAGTGCAATTGCTAGTAGGCCAACTATAATGTAATAATTCAAATAGCCAACCTTTTTTAAGAGGTCGGAATAATAATTTTCACTTAGTTCTATAGATATCATAGCTATCAACTAGCCTGCTTACAGTTATCTTCACAAAATAACTTTAATTATTAATTTTGTATTTTACTCTCTCTGAAATATTTACTTCTGGGATAGAAATTTTGCATTTTTGATCTCTGCAACTTATGCCTTTGTTTTTAGCAAGTCAGCTTTTGCAGGTTTTGAGACCTCAAAGGATGAAAATATTTCTGTTTTTAAACAAAGAATCACACTTGCTTAATGCACAAAGATAACTTTGAAATATTGTACAGAAACTATGGATCCTCCATTGGAAAGGTTGAGGTTTTAACCTTATTTCTATCCAAAATATATCATAATGATAGGGCTGGAAGGAACCTTGAGAGGTCTAGTCCATCCCTCTGTTCTTAAAATCTTCCAGGGACAGATTCCACATCCTATTTATACTGTCCTCATTGGATTTGTATCCTTGTACTGGAGGAAAACCTCAGTGAGGATACTTGATCATCAGAATGCCTACAATTAAGCATTCAACAGCCATGTTAACTCACAGAAGTGACTCTGCATTTGTCTGAAGAACATCTGTATGTGCAGTCTTTCCCTTGTATTCAGAGTGAATGTAACTATGTAATGTACATAAGCAATTCTGTAAGCAATGATTGCATAAATAGAATTCTACTTTCTAAAAACCACATGGCCAGGAAAAAAAATAAAAAATCAGGAAATGAAAAAGTTCAGAATCTGAGAAAAATGTTCATTCTGCTATTTTGCATATTATGTCAGATTTTTCTAGTCCTCTTCAACTAATATATGTCCATTTTAATAGATTATTCTTTATGCCACAAAAGATAAATACCATGAAACATTCAAGGTAGTTAATATCCAGGCTGTAAACTTGGACTTTGAATCCCTTTATTTCTGGAGACTAACTTTGAAGCCTTGTTGGCATTAGAGAAGTCCCCCTCACCCCCTATTTGATATAAAATTAATTTATTATTAATGTTATTTATTATTAAGGTCTTGCAGTTTAAATAATAAGATCAATTTTTGCTTTAGTGTCAACTCTGCTACAGACTCACTGAGTGATGAATCGGGGAGTTCACCAAAGACAACATTTTTAAAGGAGGACTAAATCTACATGCCTAGTCTTCAACTTTCATTGTCCCTATGGACTTCAACTGAAAGTCAGCCCTTTGGATTGTAAACTTGGCACCCAGAAACTTGGATGAGCCTACATAAAAGAACTTGCGAAGCATGTGACCTTTAAGTTTCTCTGTGCTTCACTGTCACTTTCTGTAAATACTTTCATAGCTCAGATAAACCTTAGGAAACTAGATTAAAGTAATACTTGCAAGGTGTTCAGATGTCATCACAATGAGTGCTGTTGATGACTCATAAAATTATAGACTCTCTACACTTTTACAAACTCTAAAATATATTTGCTGATTACAGCTATACATACATGGCAGTACAGAATTGACACATACCAGGATCCCTGGAAAGGAACTGTGATTCAGAGCCAATATAAGCCAACCTCTAACAGTAGTTAGGAGGCAGGCATGTTATTCACAAATAACCACTCGCTGCAAGATTTTGAAACATGATTTTTTAACATGCCTGTGATATGGTATGGAAACATCTGTTTCCTACTTTTTACTCTTAGCTGTTTACCTTTTTTCAAGTAATTCTTTTACACTCTTTGAACATTCTCTCAGCAAGTAGTGGGATAAGCACTGTCCTTTCCTCTCTGCCTTCAACCCCACTTCTTTCACAAAGCCCTATGGTTCAACTAGTCCTACTGAGCTTCTTCGTCTTTTTGGCTTTTATATTGTTCCCCAAGCCATCTGTGAGCTCCATAAAAGTTCCTCATGGTTTTACTCTCTACTTTGTAAAACATTCTGACTACTGATTATCAGACAGTATAAATCCTGTAGCATCTACTCAGGCACATGCTGATTCTCCTTAGTTTTAGACAGAGTTTTAAAACTCTAAGAACTAGAAGACTTGCCCCATGAACATTAGAAATCATGCCTTGCTGCCCCTCGAGTTTTTCTTCTCTTATTTTGATTACAAATGTGTTGTATTTCAAACTGTTGAATAAGAGGTTTCATTCAGCCCAAATTTGTCTTTGTAGTTTCTGGCTTCTCAGAACCTCCTGATTAAAAATAACTTGAGATAGGCCTTATATACAAGGTGGCATTTCTCCCTCAGAATGGGAAATGACGCAGCTTTACATGGAGGTGGAGGTATTTTACAGGGAATGTCTCTAGCTGGTAACCTATTAAAGCAAAAAAACCCACAAAAAACAAAAAACCTCCTCAAATGACAATTTGGAGCAGGCCCACACTACTTTTCAGTACTCCCTACTTTTTTCTAGGTTGTTTATTGAAAGCAGGAAGCCCATTCCAGTGAATTCAGAAGAACTCGCTGTCCTTTCCAACTCACTACACATGCTTGATTTTGTTTTTTGTTTTTTTTAAATATGTATTTTTATAAAAGTAAGGATTATGCCTTAGGCATGTGTTCCTTCCTCCTCTCTAGAAACCATACAGTTTACAGTAGGGCTGTGCAAAACGGCAGCATTTAGTTTTGACCAGCGTTTTGACGTTTTGACAGAACGGTGTTTTGTTTCAACTTTTGTTTTGAGTCTAAACGGCTGTTCTGTTCTGTTCCGTCAAAACGTTTCGCCATTTTGCCCATAGGATATGGGGAAGGTCAAAACAGGCTATAACTTTGTTGTTTCTACCCAGATTTGTATGAAACGTGCTAAAATGGTAGCCCCTTCTGAGGGTATGATGCATGCCAAGTTTCAAGAAGATAGGTACTGGGGGTTTGGAGAAACTGCATCCCAAAATCTTGAAAGCAAAACTTGTGTCACATGTATGTGTTAAGCCACAGCAGGGTCAAAACCGCAGGGGTAGTAGCCCCTGGTGAAGTCACAAAGCCTGCCTAATTTCAAGGAGATAGGTGCAGGGGCTTGGGGAAAACTGCACCTCAAGCTGCGGACAAGCAAAACTCGTGACATGGGTGACACTGTGTGTGTTAAGGCACAGCGGGGTGAAAGCTGCAGGGGTGGTAGGCCCTGCTGCGGCCACGGAGCCTGCCAGCTGTCGAGGAGATCGGTGCAGGGGGGTTCTAGGGCCCTGCACTCCTAGCTGCTGAGAGGCAAAACTTGTGACATGGGTGCTTGTGCAACTGTGTCTGTCTTGGGGCACTGGAGGTGGGGTGCGTTGGACTACTGCAGGCCTGGCTGCTAAACTACTATGTTACCACTTACCAATTAATCATGATTCACTCAGGGACCAGCTCAATAAACAGCACCTACCTACTACATAACGACTTAACGAGCATGGATTAACGCCTACAAAACCAGGACTAAGGAGAGGAAATAATCAATATAGACAATCAACTGCCCCAAGACAGACACAGTCAGTTGCACAAGCACCCATGCCATGAGTTTTGTCTGTCAGCAGCTAGGGGTGCAGGGCCCTAGAACCCCGCCTATACTGATCTCCTTGAAAGCTGGCAGGCATCATGGCTGCAGCAGGGGCTACCATTCCTGCAGCTTTCACCCCACTGCACCTTAACACACTGTGTCACCCTTGTCATGACTTTTGCTTGTCCGCAGCTTGAGGTGCAGTTTCCCCCAAACCCCTTGTACTTATCCCCTGGAAAGTTGGCAGGCTTTGTGGCCTCCATAGGGACTAGCATGCCTGCAGTTTTGATCCTGTTGTGGCTTAACACATACATGTGACATGAGTTTTCTTTCAGGAGTTTGGGGTGTAGTTTCTCTGAACCCCCTGCACCTATCTCCTTGAAATGTGGCAGGCTTTGTGGCCTCAGCAGGGGCTAGCACTTCTATTGTTTTGACCCTGCTGTGGCTTAACACATACATATGACACAAGTTTGGCTCTCAAGAGTTTGGGATGCAGTTTCTCCGTCCCTCCTATACCTATCTTCTTGAAACTTGGCACACTTTATGCCCTCAGAAGGGGCTACAATTTCTGCAAGTTTTATCCAAATCCGGCTAGAAATGACAAAGTTATGGGCTGTTTTGACCTTCCCCATTATAGCTTATGGGCGAAACGGCAAAATGTTTCGACTTGCCTCATTTTGTTTCGAGGCTGTTTCAACCATATCTGTTTCATTTCGATTTTGCTGTTTTGACCTTGAAACAGGTTGAAACAGTGTTGAAACAAAACTGGTGGCGAAATTCCGCACAGCCCTAGTTTATAGCTGGAGTAGCCCCTGCAGTGTATGTGATTATAGTACAAGAAACAGTACCAACTGGTGCATGAGGTAGACCACTCCTTTCTATCTGCTTCTCTCCTCCAAACTAATTCCACAGATCCCAATCACATGGAAAGTGGCATTTTCCCCATTCCAGCTTTATGAAAATAGGATAGGTCAGGCTAAAATGGAAATACACAGTCCAGAAAGCTGCTTAGAATTTCACCTACAGAGATCCACATGGCATATATCCTGACCAATTTACTTGTGCTGTGTCTCCAGTATTTAGAACATGAAAAATGTACCTTGAAATTTAAATGTAACAGTAACAGGCTTTACATATCTAAGCATAGCAACAATCTATACATATCATGATAGGCTGTTAGAGCACATAACTGAAAATAAAAAATTATGTCCAAGTCTAACTTTTGATGATAATTACAAATATTAAAATGTATTTTAAAGGTCATCATATTCAAATCTGAGTAGTTTGATTAGCTCAAGATATGAATAATCTGTATTTATAAACTGACATATTTTGTGGACTGTGGAATAAAGCAGGAGTGGTTAACTTGTGGCAGCATCTGTGTGTGGCATACAGCAGATTGGGCAGAGAGCAGAAAGCAAAAAAGGAAGGTCAGGCCTTTTTTTGAAAATAAAAATATTAGAAAAGTTTCCAAAGGAGAAAAATATGAGATGCTGCAGAACAAAATATTGAATTTACCGATCATGACTAAATATTGAATTTGGAAAACTTTTGTGTCTTCTGGCTAACAGTATTATTTGTGTTACAGTAGTGCTTGCAGAGACCAATTCAGATAAGGACTCCATTATCTTAGGTACTGTGAAAACTTAATGAGGGACAGCAGTGCCTAAAACCCCAAAATGGGATCAGGTCCTGACACATTCACAAAAGAGATGGCCCCTGTCTTGAAGAGCTCACAGTCGAGACATGCAAAGTTGAGAGGGGAAATACAGAGGTAAGCAGCATGATCAAGATAATGCAGCTGGTAAGTGACCAAAATGTCAAGATATGACATTGATATGTCATTGACAAGATGTGTCAAGGATTTCCCTATTCTCAGTGAAGCAGCCTGTCCATAAACACATACAAAACATAACAAATCAAAGGCAAATTCACTGGCAGACACCATTGACCATCTGAAATTGATAGTATTCTCCTCTCACATTTTCACTTGTTCCAGTGACTCCCACCCCATAGTATAATCTTACTCATATTTACTATCATCTCTTGCCATACACTCATCTTCAACCTCTTACTATCTCTCTGGCTCTTTCTCCTCAGAATACAAACATGCTTTAATCTCCCACATCTTAACAAACTCATGTTTGATTTAACACATCTCTCCAATTACCATCTCTGCTACTCTTCATCCCTAAGCTCATTGAATACGCTATTTACAGTTGTCTGGAGTTACCCTCCTCCTACTCAATTGTAAGCCCTCCAAATTCCACTTCTGCCCCTTGCACTTGCCTAAAAGTGCTCTTCCCAAAGAATTTTTTCTAACCAAATCTCAGAACTACAGCTTCATCCTCCTGGAACAGTCAGCCATCTTTGATGCAGTCAACCATGCTTCTCATTCAACTACATCTCCTATTCAAGACTCACAGGCTAGGGCTAGACATTCAAAAAGTCTGAGCCCAAATTGATTCAATCTTTGCAGATTAGTCTAACCTGCAGAGCTTGAACCAATTTGCAAGTGGATAGACATTCACTTTTGATTCAGCAAATGCAGACACATGCCTGCAGTGGCTAAGGCTAGAAGCCAGGAGGCACTAAAGTGAGCCGGCCCTTCCCTTCCACCATGCTGAGCTGAGGGGAGCATGGCCAGAGCCTGGCAGGATGCTATGATTAGTGAGGGGTTTAAACCCCCAACTTGGCCTCTGCAGTCGCCAGCCAGGGTGTGCCTGGAGGGGGAAGCAGCCCTTGCCAGGCTTTCCTGCAGTTGCCACTCAAGAGGTGGGAATTGTTGCCCTCTGAAGCAAGTTGAGGTGGGGAATGCTTGTGTAGACTGCATGCATCTGTTGATGATACTGAGCTTTTCAATTTCCCTCTCCCTGCTTCACACTGCCTGCAGCAAACTGACAGCACTCACAGGTTGCATTCATTGCAAATCAGATCATTTCTCACACCTCTCTGTACCCTGTTGAGAACTGACAGATTGCAGCCAGCAGACTTTGTGTGCTTATCAGAACTCAAAGTTTATCAGGCCATCAAGCCCTACAAAAGAAAATATTAGGGCTATGTGAAACGGCTGTGTTTCCATTCAGTTTTGGATTCGGCCATTTCAGAGGACAGTGATTCATTTTGGTGTTTTGGGTCACCTTTCTGTTTTGTTTTGGCTGAATCTGTTGTGGAGATTTGGCTTCTCTGAATCTGTTTCAAATGGGTTGCAAACTTTGCACAGCCCTCCTGCCCAAAAGCTCAGGGCCAGGGGCTGCAGGGCCCCAGTGGGGAGCAGGATGGGGCTGTGGGTGGCTTGCCCAGAGGAAGGGGAGGGCCACTGCCCTCTGTGCAGGTGAGGAGACCCCCAAGCAGATCTTTGATCCCTATCATGTCAGGTTGTGGGGCAGGGAAGCAGCGCAGAGTGGTGAGTAAGCCTGCTGGTCCCTGCCTCATGGCTCAGCTCCTCAGGGAACAGAGATCTGTGCCAGCAGCCTCCTTGCCACCGCTGCCCACCCCATGCTGCCCCAGATATCTGCTCCCTGCAGATCCAGTTTGTGTGGAAGGGACCAGCACTGCTCTGCCACATGACCTGGCTCCACAGGGAGCAGAGATCCATGACAGGGTCTCCTTGTTGCCACTGCCTGTCCCATGCAACCCCGCATCACTGGGGCAGTGTGGAACGGGGAGTGGCAGTGAGGAGACCCCTGGCGCAAATCTCCGCTCTATGCAAAGCTGAGTTGCGTGGCAGGGCAGCAGCGTACAGCTGTTTCCCTGCGAGCCCGGATCCGAAACTCCAAAATTTTCTGAAACATTTGGGATGCCTTGTTTTGTTTAAGAGATGTTTTGGAGTCTTCTGTTTTGATTCAGATTCAGTCTTTCAGGTGCTGAAACAGCCTGAAACACCTCTGAAATGAAATGGCTGCCTAAATTTCACGCAGCCCTAGAAAACATCTCTCTCACTAGTTTCAAGGTCTTCTTATCTGCAGGGTGCATTTGCATTTGTACCCCACTAGCTGTCTGCCTTTGCTCCAATGAAATTGGAGACACACAAACACAGACACCTCTCAGCATTAGCTAGCAAGGGAGTGGGGGTGGGGGAGAGCATGACCAGATACCAGTTGGGGCCCATGCCATTGCTGTCCCTGCTGTGGGACTGGGGCAGGAGGGGGGGTTCCCTGTTTGAACAGAGAGCAGCAAGGCAGGGAGGGGCAGGGGGAAGCCTGGCAGATGCTGTTGTGCCTGCAGTCTCCACCTCCCTCATAGCCAGCCAGAGCTTGGCTAGGGAGAAGAAGGGCAGAGCCAGCCCTACTGTCTGGCACAGACAGCTCAGCCCAGAGCTGAAAAGCATGCTGGGATTCTGGGGGACTGTGATTCAACTTAAAACAGGAAGTGGTCTAGGACAGAAGTTCCATAAACGGGTTTGACCCAAATCAGTTAAGTCTGATACTACATTCAACCAGTTATATCTCAAACTGGCTTCAGCCATTTTCAAATTTGTTTCTGTTACACGTTTTAATCCAGTTTCTGACTACTTAAACTGGTTTATGTGTAACTTCTGTCCCTAGCCACAGAATCAAAGCACAACCTCCTTGGAATAGAGCTTTTAATTGTACCACCCAAGTCCTCCCAGCTATCTTCTTTCTTTCTCGATCACTGTGGACAACACCATCACCTCCATGTAACTTAGACCTTTGACCTGGCCATTTTCTTTGGCTTGGATGTTGCTCTATATACCTACATTTGGCCTACGTGTGAGTCTTGGACATTCTGTCAATGCATAACACAATCACCTCTTGGCTAAATTAGCTAACTGCGGCCTTGACGTCACCACGATCCGCTGGTGGGGAACTGGCTCCGCAGTAGGACCCAGAGGGTGGTGGTCGATGGGAGCCAATCGTCTTGGTGTGCTGTGACCAGTAGGGTCCCACAAGGCTCTGTCCTAGGGCCTATACTATTTAACATCTTCATCAGTGATGTGGACATTGGTGTCAGAAGCGGGCTGGCCAAGTTTGCCAACAACACCAAACTCTGGGGTAAAGCATCCACACCTGAGGATAGGAGGGTGATCCAGGTGGATCTAGACAGACTCATGAAATGGGCGGACAAGAACCTGATGGTGTTCAACACTGAAAAATGCCCACCTTGGGAGGAAAAACCTGCAGCATGCGTATAGGCTTGGTAGTGCTACTCTGGTTAGCACTATAGATGAAAGGGACTTGGGGGTCATGGTTGACCACAAGATGAACATAAGCCTTCAGTGTGATGCTGCGGCTAGTAAAACGAGCAAAACACTGGCTTGCATCCACAGATGCTTCTCAACCAAATCCCGGGACATCGTTCTCCCGCTGTACTCGGCCTTGGTGAGGCCGCAGCTGGAGTACTGCGTCCAGTTTTGGGCTCCACAATTCAAAAAGGATGTGGAGAAGCTTGAGAGCTGGGGCAGGTGGCTGGACTCGATGATCCTCCAGGGTCCCTTCCAGCCCAAATGTCTATGAAATCTATGAAACACTCTAGGGCCCCAAGCAGATGTTGCACTTAAGTAGTAAGTCTAAAGTATAACCCAGCCCCACACTTATGCAATAATGGTTCAATAAAACAGGGAATAAGAAATGAGCTCCTGAGCCTGGAAGCATCAAGCAGCTGACTGGTCCTCCTAGCCTTGGGAGCCCACCAGAGTAAAGGGGTCCAATACATTCTCAAGACTGGGAGCTCCAATCATCTAACTGGCACCATGAGTGCACTGGGCACCCAGACTGTAGTTTGCCAGTGCAGGAGGAGCCTGAGATCCCAATCCCAAATTCCCTTTGCATTGGCAACAGGGTATGAATGAGATCTGGTCCCTGATCCCACAATTGTGCCTCCTGACATGTACATATGGCATGGCAAGAGGCCTGACTGTTGGGATTGTGGATCAGATCCTATTGGGCCTTTACGTCAGTGTCTGTCAGTGACCTAGAATACAGTCTTTTCTAGCCATCCATACATCTAAAACTCTTGCACACTCTCATTATCTTGCACCCCAGTTCCCTTTGCCTTTGACAAATGTAATGTTGCCATGCTCATATCTATTCAGAATGTTTCAGCAAAGAACGTTTTCCTAGCCAATTGTTTTGATCATTATTCCCCTTCTTTGCATCCTCCTTACAAACTTCACTTTCAAACCCCTCCACAGCAGACCCTCACCCTACCCATAATCTGTTTACTATCCAGGAGTCATCTCCTGCCTCTGAGGGGCCCAAGATACCAGTCCCTGTTGCCCAATCATTAAGTTTTCAAACATGCACTTTTTATGTTTTCTCCCATCCTACCCTACATTTTTGGGAGAAGCATTTCATAAACATCTGCAGAAATGTTTACTTTCTTTCAAATACCTCCTTAAAATTTGCTCCTTAAGATCTCCAGAAATCTTGACAACAGTTAGACTGCTGGTGTATTTGGACTGCTGTCTATCATTCTGATGAATATAGTGTCATTACCACTGTGGACTTCAGTCTTTATTAGAGCTGGTCAAGCATTTTCAGCACAATGTTTTTTTTCAGAAAATGTTGACTTATTACAACAAACTTGTTGTAGAAACATACCAGCTAACAAGGAAGGTTTAAGGAATTCTGGGCAAAATGTAGCAGGCACCCTACACTATATTAGCCCAGTGGTTAGACCAGGCCCCTGACGGGGGTCAGGTTTACATCCCTGTTTGGTCTCATTTAGATCAGGGACTTGAACCTGGGTCTCCCTCACCTCAAACGAGTGCCCCAAACTGCAGGCTATTCCTAGAACTCACTCCATTCTGAAAGCTTCTGGTTTTGTTCTATTGTAGAATAAGAAAACTTTGGTGGGATAGAAAAGTCACCTCCTGCCCAGCTCTGTACATCTGTACCCATCCCATAATGCTTAGATTTTAAGGTCTTTGAAACAGGAACCATCACTTTGTTCTGCTTGTACAATGTCTAATACTGTGGGGTCCAAATTATATAAGCAGGTCTTCTAGGCACTATGAGAAAGCAAATAATAAAGATAAATAATACCAATAACATTAGTTATGTGAATCAGACTTACAGATATGTCTCCCAGTAGGATTCTACATGCAGCTGCTGAAACGTGTTATACCTTGCAATTCGGTTACATAGGATCAATCATTTAAACTAACTATTCTAAACTGTTGATGCAGACTGCAAGCATAAAATGTTAAGCAATATTCTAGATGTTTTATCTACATCCATGTCATCTTTATCTGTTATAGTGATAAAAAAATCAAGTGAAATGCATTCTTTCTAAAGCTAATAAAAACAGATGATTTTGAGTAAGGCAAAATTCTCTATTTATTCTTCATTTTTACTAATCAAGATTCTACCCATTAAGACATCCATATTATATGCACTTCCTGGCATATTGTATGCATCACTAACCATATGCCATCCCTAAACAGTGAGAGCTCAGCCATTCACTTCATTCATTAAAATCCACAGAGCCTATTATTCTGTTTACAGTCTAATAGATATTCACTGTCACTATTCAGGCCTCTGATTCAATTTGCCTAAATCCCAGCTGCAGAGTAATCCTGATGGATATTAACTTAATTTATCACCAATTTCTTCATAGAACCATCAACTGTTGGTGTTTTTTAATAACAACTGTGTTTCTCCTTTTTTCCTAAAGCAGCATGTTTACTAGAAAACCCAATAAGTATTTGATTTGTAAAATGGTAAGATTTTTCAGAGAGAGAGGGAAAAAATGGAAGAATACCTTCTCTTTTAAGTTTTATGCTTTGCAGATGAACAAGCTGATTCTTATACAACACTATGTGTTTTCCTTTATTTAATTGATTCAGGTTGAACGCAGATTGGCAGACTTATCTACTACAATACAACACAAAGGAATCACACTGGAAATTTTTTCTAGATAAAGTGATGACAATTAAGAGGAAGCTAAATGGAGCAGATGGTTTTCTTCTAGCTTCTAAATGTTCCCAGTTGGGAACATATTTTCCATCAACTTGCAGCTTGTCCAAGGTGTCCATTTTGAAAGCAAAACTAATAGTGCTCATTTACACAAAAGACACAATAACCACTGTCATTTCTAAATTACCCCTCTAATCTGTTAAAGTGACCTTTAGTCAAATTAACACATGCACTAAGGTGTCTATTCTAACCAACTGTCCTAAGTTTTTAAGACTACTTGTATTTTGTCTGTGCAGTGATTGCCAGTTCTCTTATTTTAATGGAAACCAGTGCTTTCCTAGCTTAAAATATTAGAGTGTTTCTTGAGCACTTTAAAATTCTACAGATTTCCCCATTTCTTTTAATAAAATCTACAAATGAAGGACTTTGAAGGTCCCTTGCTGGTAGAATAGTTCAACTGGCTATTCAGTCCAGAGTTGAGCAAATCAAAATAGTAAACTTACTCAATGCTATGAAACATTAACTATGATCAGCAAGACAAATACAGGCTATGTATCATCTGGATAATATTAGGCACCTGATCCAAGCACCTAGTACTTGTCTTTGCTTTTTGTGTTGAAGGCAGGCCATAAGAAAAAATGTCAGAGAGAACTGATGCCCAGGTAGTTCACACTCTAGTTGTAGGGAAGAAGAGAACCTTCACCAGTGGAAATACTTCTCAGGGGAGCTGAACAGTTTTTCTCTTCTGTTTCAACATACATAAACAATTTTGAATGTCTATGTCCATATCCAAGGTTTTTCTCTTAGCACTCCTCCTCTAGGTGGTGTGCTTCGTGGGTGGAAGGGCCTACATATACTTGCAAGTATGTGTCTGGTGCTCTCTTTCTGGACACAGGAAAATCAAATAGGACACTTCCCCAAGACAAATCACCCTAAGTTCTACAATTACAGAATCTTCTGTGTCATTTACAGCAGAGATGTATTACATTTATCATATTGTCCCTTTGAAATATAGAGCAAACCAGGCCACACACATTTAGACCTCACTGTACTATACTCACGCATTTAATAATGAACTATCAGACAGATTAAAGGAATTAATAATATATTATTACTTAATTACTTATCATACACATTCTCTTCATTAATCATCTATTTTGTTGTAGATGAATATGTGAATAAAAATTCTACTGATATCAATAATGACCGTCTCCATGGGCATACAACAACATTTGAACTAGATTTTACTGCCTTCTGACCTTTGACACTAGGGCTAGATTGTCCCCACACAAAAAATAGAGAGAATAGCAAACCCAACACCTAGAACACCGCAATAACAGCTTCCCTTCACGCATCCTCGGGACGCATATCAACCAAAAGGGGGTGTGGTGAACCACGAACCAACCATCCATCCACATCAGTCCATAGAACTGACCACCCATGAAGAAAGGAGCATTCCCAGCATTGGCTCAGCATGTGATATCCATGTACACTGCAAAATTGACAAAGAAATCTGACCTCTGCTGAGACAGTGTTCCTAACATAGCCTCAGCTGGATTTGGTGCACTTTTATTCCTCCTCCTACTCAGAGTAGCAAAATGTAACAACGTAGCCCCACCTGCCTTACGCTAATATTCAAGAACTGAAGTCCAATGTCTACTTGCAGTGCTTAGCCCTCCACACCCATAAGTTAGCAATGTGTTACAATGGCAACAGGAGTGTTTCATGTGCTATGGACAGTCCATTTAAATTAATTGCAGATGCTGTCCCTAAGGCCCCTGACAGATGTTCAGTTGGAGGCATGATGGACTCTGATCCCAACAACTGTATCTCCTGCCATACCACATGCTCATGGTAGGAGGCGCAATTCTGGGATCATGGATCAGATCCCAATTGCGCCATATTGCCAATGCAGGGGAAGACCAGGGTCATGATCCCTGAACCAGCAAGTTGAAAGCCAGTTGCTTGACTATCAGCTGATTGTTGACTGGCTCTGGGGATCAATGGGGCTGGATGGAGCCCCTGTATGGTCCCTGGAGCTGGCTGATGATCAGCTGATCATTGGCAGATCAAGACTGCTCTAGGACTTGAGCTCAGCAGTGGTCCCAATTAGCTGATTGTCAGCAGGATTGGGACTGCCCTGGGGTTGCATCCCTGTGGCATCCCTGATCTGCTGTTAGCTGGCACTGGGGCTGCCTGTGTGGTCCCAATCGTGCCAATGATCAGCTGATAATTGGCTGGTGGGGACCACACAGGGCCAGTTACAAACTCTGATGTGGTCCTCCCTGCGATGTGTTCAGGTTAAGACAATGGAAACCAGCCAATATCACAAATATTTAGTATAATAACTTTGTGGCTGATTTCCTGTTTTCTTGTGCCATGAATCCCCTGAATGTGTAAAACATGATTAACCAGTTAATCGCATCTCAAGTATAACATCTGCTTGGGGCCTAAGTCAAAAAGTTTATAATCCCAATCTAAAGCAAGACTGAAATTGAAATATAGACACTGTAGTATATATGAAATAATATATATGATGAAAACTGAAAAGCACTGTCATTTATATAACATTAATAATGGGTAACCACTAGTAGTTTATCATTAAGAAGTCTTATAGGAAGAGATAAGGGAGAGGAATAGATGGACAATTTACACACAAGGAGAGACAAGCATTTCCAAGCCTCATTGGTGCCATCACCTCACCACCAATTTGGCCCAATTTGGCACCAAAACCATAGCATTACCAGTTACAACATTCAGTATTAATAGACCACCATTACATTTATGATTCTGCTATGACATGATTTGCAGTGTGTACCTGACCACATCTGGAGTTCAGATTGTCCTGGAAATCCCATGTTTGTCTTCTGACAATGTAGTGGCCTTAGCAGTGTGGAAATGATTCAGGAGGAAGGAGAAGCAACAGAACAAAACATGGTTGCCAAATGGTAAGGCTCAAGAAAATGATTAATCACTGCTGAGAATTCCATTCTTTCTGTCAGCAAAATGCCATTGAGAAGTTAGTGTGCAGCAAAGCTGATCATAGTATATGGCAGGACCTGAGGCAAGCTGGAGGAGGGTTAAAGAGAGATAGGTAGAATGAGAGGCTAGGCAAGGTTTCAGATTTTGCTATCACTTTGGCCAATGCATTTTCAGGATGAATGGACAGCAAAGCAATATCACCCTGCACTGATAGCCTGAGTAGAAGGTGTGGCCTGTTAAAGTTCCAGATATGCACATGGTGACATGGAGCTGCACTACCACTAACCACATGTTGGATTAGTGTGTCCAATGTGAAGCACAATATCCTGCTGGTGAGTATCAGAGAGTATAGACAGATGTCCAAATAGCAGAAACATTATGGCCAGGTACAGACACTACACTTTCACTGGTATAAGTAGGGATCTACTGAATGAATGGTGGAAGTGGGGTGTGCTGTGGCTCCTTTAATCTTGCAGGCTCCCCTGCCCCACTTCCGCTGATTGGTGGAGGGCCCCCACTTGCAGCTTGCTCCTAATCAGAAGGGAGGCAAAAACTGCTGTTTTAAATTATGCTGCCATTTTTGCCTTCTGCCATTGATTGGCTGAGAGGCCCTGGATGGCCCTGCTGTTTGCTGCTGACTGGTGGGGAGGCAAAAAATGGTACCATGTTTAAAACCATGGTTTTAGCTTCCCTGCTGATCAGAAGGGAGTGGCGAGGTCCTCCGCTAATCAGCAGCGAGGTGGAGGTGGGTGGAGGACAAAGGGTGAGGTGCGTGTGGGGGAATATGCAAGATGCTATGCACTCTACTTCCACCATGAATTCAGTAGGTCCCTAGGTATAAGTGATTGGAAACCAGTCTACACCTGTAACAGAACAGAAGTTCAGCACACTTAGACTAGTTTAAAAATCATGGAACCTGGTCTAAAATTTGCCCCCCACCCCACCAAAGGACAAATATGGGTTCTATTTGCTACCGAGCTAAACTATGCCACTTACAGAAAATCACATAACTTAGATCAATTCCACCTTGGACTTTTTGAATGTCTGTATCTAGCCTATATCTATAGGGAGAATCCAGGCAACATGTCAAGTAGATTGTTGCAAGCCTTGATTTTGGCAGCTACTTTTAACAGATGGTCACAGTAAATTAGAGCCCTATCAAGAGAAATACTGAGATAGATTGGATGTGGACTGTGCTTCACTGGGTGTCCACTGAGGGAAACACTTGTGTCCCAAGTTGCAGAGACATTATGCAGGGAGAAAATGCATGAAACTGATTTTGGAGAATTCAACTGCAAGTGTCAAATTACAGTAGCATAAGAATAAAACCACCAGATCAGAAATCAAGGTGTCCATAAAGTCACAGACTGACTGCACAACTAGATGTCATCAGCTTGGATGAGGGTACAGGATAGTGTTTTACATAGGTCATTGAAATACAAGTCAAAATAAACTGGCATTAGCATAGAATCTTGAGATAGGGCACTAAGTTGTGTTTTCCAGGAACTTGTTGTGTTTATGGGGATTCAGAAATAGAATAATAGTTTCGCAGTGTGAACAAATCAAACTTAGGAGTAGTCTTGGCAATTTTACTAGAAGACTAATGAAGTACCATAAAACGCACAGAGAAGTGAGAATAAGAAACATGGCATCAGTCTCCATCTTTGCTGGACACCTGTTTTTGATTTGGGATGTCAATGAGAGAACTTGATTATAAGTGCCATAACCATGATATTGGTGAGGTCTATTGGAAGATCAAACATTCCCATTATCTTGTAGCAAACACTGAACAATGCTATAAGGCTACAACTGGCTGCAGTCATGGATTTTTCCTAGTTTAACAGGGCAATGATCTGCAATTTGCCCCACCTCTTAGGAAGTTTTACCTGAGCAACTATTATTCAAGCATGATAACTAAGATAATTCAGGAAGTCAGGTGGAATACTGTTATACCCTGGGACACTACCAGCTTTCCAATCCTTCACTAGTGCATCATGTTCATTCACAAACATGGCAGTTCCAGTTAGCATCTTTTTGGAGGAATGTTTGCTATTTATCAAGTACCTGGTGTTTTGTTCTTTTATGCAAAAGGAGTTTTCCAATGTTAAGCAGATGAATTATAACCTGGTTGCATGAGACTGCAAGGCAACTGAAGTGAAGGTCTCTAAGAGGATCTACACATTGAGTAAGATTTCAGCTCTTCTGCCTTGAAAGTGTAAAGTCGAGATTGGATGGAACTTCTCAAAGGGTGCTATGGGCAATATTTAGAAGCTGTATCAAAGGGACTGCAGTGGTCAGATCCCTATATTTCATGTACTGGTGCAGTCATGCTATGTATTCTGCATGAGAGGATGCATCTGCATGCACTTTAAAACAACATACTGCAGAATTTACATAATGCATAAAAATGCGTAAAACTCCTCACTTGCAATATAATGAGGATGTAATGTCCTGATGCTACATTCTAGAATGTCTAAATTGGCCTTCTAATTTGTCTTATGAAAATTCCAGCTGAGCCCTAAAATGCTTTTAATCAATGGAAATTGAAGGTCAACATGGATTAATGACAGGTGGTCTCCATTACAAGTTAAATTGCCAAGGGTGATACCTGAGGCTGCCTGGAGGTGGTCCGAGAAAATGCACAAGAAAAATCAACTAGCCTTCTAGCCAGCTAAAACATTATTATTGGAAAGAGGTACAGAATAGAAGAATCTCTCCATCCAGGTTTGATTAAAAATAACCCAAGATTTGCATGACTGTCAAACTCATCAATATACACGGGTGAGCAATTCATAGAAGAACTTGCTGTCCCTAGATGTTGCTTGGAAGCTTGTAAACATAACATCTGGCGTGTGTCCAGATGAGCATGCACATGCATTTCTCCAGGGACAACAGCAGCAGCACATAAGTTGTACTTGTCCCTGTAGAACGCCCATGTACACATGCTGTGGCATGCAACAAGTTGCCCTTGATGGGGTACAGAAGGTTAGGTGCAGCACCTGGGCTGGCCCCAGCAGCCTTACCTGGGGTTCTGGGGGCTTCTGAGGGCTGTAGCCACAGCAATCCGGCAGGAAGGAGCCTGGTTGGTAGCTGCCATGTGCTCCGCCCCATTTTTAAGAGTGAGGTTTTTTGACACCGGGATCTCCTGCTGTCAAAAAAACCCTGCACTGAAAATTAGCAGTGCAGGGAATGCCTGCATGTGAGTGCAGGGTATGTGCTGCAGGCTGGTCTGTGGCGCTGCACACCTCATGTGAGCACTGGTCTGGACATACCCCCAGAGACTACTAGTTTGGATCACATTGCAGAAGGTGAAAGACAAGTGAGTTGCTATTAGTGGCTTTGTTCTGCCCCTAAACACGTAACATGACCATGTTTAGGGAGTTGGTGCGATGGGGGCAGAGGGTGAAGCTCAATTGTTGAAACTCCTTAATGCTAAAGCAGTAGGTTTCCTTCACACTGCACAAAGATTTGGGGAGAGATGACATCAATGCAGTGATGATAAGTAAGAAAGCTAATAAAATTTGTTTTTCCAGCATATAGGACCTCAACATTCAGTTAAGCATAGGTGCCAGAACCATAATAAAGATGGTGCTATACTGGCCAGAGGACTGGGTTTCAAAGCAGGTTTTTTGTTCAATTTTTCCCCCCAAGGCATAGGACACCAGAAAACAGGAAGACAGAAGTGGAAAAGGAGTAGAAATGGGGCTTTTACAAACTGACTTAAGGAAATGAGAGCAGAGGTGAGCTGTAAGCAGGATTGGACATATGAAATTTAATAAAAAGTGACTATGTGGAACTTTTGCTTGCTGCAGAAGAGGAAAGAACGAAGGTGCCAAAGCAGAAAGCTGGAGATGAAGATTTTAGTGGCAACATTTTGGAGAGGTACAAAGACAAAAGAAAAAATTGTATCAGGGCAAGTATTTCTAGCAGCAGGGATGGTAGTGATGGAGTGAGGTAGCCATGATGGTCCAGGAAATATCAAGAAACAAGGATTTTTGTGGGTGATATCTTTTATTGGACCAAGTGCATGGGAAGACTTAGACAAGCCTTTGAGTGTAAAGGCAGTTGTTCCAATAACAGATATCATCCACAGAAATCTTTGCCTCTAGCAGTAGGGTTTTAAAGATGTGTGGGTTTAATCCAAAACAGAAGAGACATGGGTGAAATTATAAAACCCGATAAGCTTACCAGAGTAAAAGAGAGGGAACAGGAAGAAAGAAGAGAAGAGGGCTGAGAAGAGAAACTTAGGGGACCCAATTACACCACAACAAATCTGGAAGCTACCTTTAGAGACATTCAAGGAGCAGGTATAGAGGTAGGAAAATCAGAAGCAGGTAGGAAAAGGACTCAAGGAGAGAAAGCAGAGCAAAGTGTCATTGACTCTATCAAAACTGGTAGATTGAGAAGAATGAGAACTGAGAAAAAGTCTGTGTAATCTGGGTTTATACAGTTAACATAACAGGGAGAGAAGACACAGGAGATTTAGAAGTGTAAGATACCATTAGGCAAGAGAAATAGAGTACTTGGTATTCTCAAAAAGATACCTAAGAAAAGGGGTAAATAAATTTGCATTGGAACGAATCAGTAAAGTACTTGAATTTTTGGCAGGGTCACCTTACATGGCAAGAGGAAGAATAAGCAGAAGTAAGAGAAGACAAAACCTGTAGTTTAGTGGGGAAAAAAATGCAAAGGAATCAAGTGTGGCGTAAGAGCTGAAACTGGTGAAAAATTAACAGAGAAAAAGCTAATTTAGAACAAGGAAGCTAAAACAAAGATGTAGCAATAAGATGTACTAAAGTTCATAGATTTATGGAGTTTAAAGTCAAAAGGAACCATTAGATCATTTAAAATCTGGTCTGTATCATAGTTTGGTTTTCTCTTCCACCAAGCTACGTAACCTGTGTCTGGTTTAAGCATATCTTCTAGAAATATAGCTGCTCTTGACCTGAAGACATCAAGAAATAGAGAAGCTGACTCTTCTCTTAGTAGTTTGTTTCAGTGGTTGCTCATCCCCACTCTTAAAAATTAGTGTCTTAATTGCAGTTTGAATATGTATGGATTTTGTTCCAGTCATTAGTTTTGTTATGCCTTTCACCACTAGACCAGAGAGCATTTTAGTGCCTAGTATTTTCTTCCCCAGGAAAACACCTGCATGCCGTTGTCAAGTTACCTCATAAACTATTTCTTCTTAAACGAATATGAATAAGGACTAAGCCTGATTTTCTCTCCAACTCTCAAATCGTTTAATGGTGTTTTACTTTGCATTATCCTATTTTTAACATCCTTTAAATATGGATATTAAAACTGTACAAAATATTTCAGGGTGGAGGAAGCCTTGGACCAATAAACCAAGCGACGCCCACAAGAACAGCCCAGCCTGGACCAATGATGAGCAGAATAAATACCCAGGTAAGCAACTGGGGCCCAGGCAGTACTGAGATTAGGGGGCCAGTGCACACATCTTCAGGAGGTCTCAAATGTCTCTACATAAATGCTCGTAGTATGGGAAACAAGCAGGAGGAACTTACCCTCCTGCTAGCTGACACCAAACCAGACATAGTGGGGTTCACAGAAACATGGTGGGACCCAACGCACAACTGGGCGGTGAATATCAAGGGCTATAGGCTGTACAGGATGGACAGGACAGGGAGGAAAGGTGGGGGTGTGGTGCTCTACATCAAGGAGAAATACACATCCTCATCTAGTAGCACAAGGTCAGATGAGGGGCACACTGAAGTGCTCTGGGTTAGAATACAAGGGAGTCGAGGGGAAAGGGACTTAACAGTGGGGGTCTACTACAGACCACCCAACCAAGGGGAAGAGCTAGACCGGGAATTCTTAAGTCAGCTCATGGAGGTAGTTAGGTCAAAAGACGTGGTCATCATGGGGGACCTGAACGGGAAGAGCAGTCAGCCAGGTCCAACCGCTCATGTAGATTCCTAGCTGAGATACAGGACCTCCATCTAACTGAGGAGGTGCATAGCCCCACCAGGGGAGACACCTTGTTGGATCTGGTGCTGGCCACAGGTGATGACCTCATGAGGGGGCTACGGGTGCTCGACCACCTGGGCGACAGCGATCATCACCTGCTGGAATTCACCATTCAGCACAAGGTGGCAAAAGCCTGCAGCAAGGCAGCAGCCCTGGACTTCAGGAGGGTGGATTTCAATGAGGTAAGAAGACTAGTTGGGGAAGTACTGAGGTCCTGGGGGAGGGGGGCGGGGGGGAGTCGGGTGTCCAAGAAGAGTAGTCATTCCTTAAGGAGACGATCCTCCAAGCCCAAAGGGAGGTAATCCCAACAAAGATCAAAGGCGGCAAGAGGGCGTAAAAGCCCCCATGGCTCACCAAAAGCATACAGGAATGTCTCCTAGCTAAAAGGGAAGCATATACCCAATTGTCATCAGGGAGGACTATACCTCGATTGCTTGGGGCTGCAGGGGGGCAGTCAGGAAGGCCGTCAGGAAGGCCAAAGCAGAGATGGAACTGGGACTAGCTACCCGGATCAAGGACAACAAGAAGTCCTTTTTTAAATACATAGGGGTCAAAAAGAAGGTATCGGGTAACATGAGGCCTCTGCAACATACACTAGGAAATCTGGTCATCACACCAGACGACAAGGCTAACCTATTTAACGATTTCTTTGCCTCCATTTTCCTGAGCAGGGACCAGATCACCCCTTCCGCTGGGACCCCCTCAGGCCCCGGGGGAGGCGCACCCAGGCCTAGGGTCAGCGAGGATCTAGTCAGGGAACTTCTGGAGGGACTGGACGTATTTAAATCAGCTGGTCCTGACGACCTCCACCCCAGAGTGCTGAGGGAATTAGCAGAGGTCATTGCGGGACCCCTGGCATGGCTTTACGAGCACTCGTGTTGCTCTGGTGTGGTGCCAGAGGACTGGAAAAGGGCCAGTGTGGTTCCCATTTTCAAAAAAAGGGAGGAAGGAGGACCCAGGAAACTACAGGCCAGTTAGTCTTACCTCGATCCTGGGTAAGCTTTTTGAGAGAATTATCCTGGCGCATGTCCACGAGGGGCCAGCAGGGGAGGTTATGCTTAGGGGCAACCAACACGGGTTCATTAGAGGCAGGTCCTGTCAGACCAACCTGGTGGCCTTCTATGACCAGGTCACAAAATCCTTAGTCGCAGGGGTGGCAGTGGACGTAGTCTTTCTGGACTTCAGGAAGGCTTTTGACACAGTCTCTCACTGCATTCTCATTAAAAAACTAGGGGGCTGTGGCATCAACATCTACACAGTCAAATGGGTCGCTAACTGGCTGAAGGGCCGCACCCAGGGAGTGGTGGTGGATGGGTCATTTTCGACCTGGAGGGATGTAGGCAGTGGGGTCCCCCAGGGCTCAGTCCTTGGACCCACGCTGTTCAACCCAGGGGTGGGCAGATGAAAACAGGATGGGTTTCAGCACTGACAAGTGCAAGGTGCTGCACCCGGGGAGGAAGAACCAGCAGCATACCTACAGGCTGGGGAACTCCCTTCTTGTCAGTGCAGAGGCAGAAAAGGATCTTGGAATCATTTTTGATGTCAAAATGAACATGGGCCAACAGGGTGGGGACGTGGTCAGGAAGGCCAACCACACCTTGTCATGCATCCACAGATGCATCTCAAGCAGGTCCAAGGAGGTGATCCTCCCCCTCTATGCGGTACTGGTCAGGCTGCAGTTGGAGTACTGTATCCAGTTCTGGGCATCGCACTTCAGGAGGGATGTGGACAGCATTGAGAGGGTTCAGAGGAGGGCCACCTGCATGGATCAGGGGGCAGCAGGGCAGGCCCTACGAGGAGAGGCTAAGAGGGATCTAGTGGCCTGTTACAAACTAGTCAGAGGGGACCAGCAGGCATTGGGGGAGTCCCTGTTCCCCTGAGCACTACCAGGAGTGACTAGAAATAATGGCCACAAGCTGGCAGAGGGTAGATTCAGACTAGACATCAGGAGGCGCTACTTCACAGTCAGGGCGGCTAGGACCTGGAACCAACTTCCAAGCGACGTGGTGCTGGCTCCTACCCTGAGGGTCTTTAAGAGGAGGTTAGATGAACACCTTGCTGGGGTCGTTTGACCCCAGTACTTTTTCCTGCTATGGCAGGGGGTCAGACTTGATGATCTGCTCAGGTCCCTTCCGAACCTACCAACTATGAAACTGATCTCAACAATTCTGTACATAATGGCAAAATCATCTCACTACACCACTCATTCCTCTTCTTTTATACATCCAAGGATTGTACTGGCCACTTTTTACACCAAAACTGCATTGGAAGCTTATGCACAGTGTCTACATGACCACTCAATCCTTTTCAATTACTTCTTTCCAGGATACAACTTCCTATTTTGCAGGTTTGGTTGGCATTCCCTGCTCAGCTGTATAATTACACATATTCTCCTGCATTAAAACATATTACTATTTTTCCAATCTTTCTCATCCATAACTTTCATTGGCACAATTTTTTATTTACTTCCAGATCATTAATAAAATTTTGAATAACTTGGACTAAGAATTTTCTTTGCCTACACTGAATTGAAGTGGGACATGACCCTGGCTCTCTAGCCTAATGGTCACATAATTAATTCATCTCTATCCATTATAATGAGGTCCAAAATTGAGTTACACCAAGTGGTGCAAAACACCATAGAGGTTTGTAAAATCATCATCTATAATTATTAGAAACTGTAAGAATGTTTTACTACTAATAACTCTGTGGAACCACCAGGACATCACCCCTCAAATTAAATAACTCAAAACAATCTCGTTTTCTTTCTATACATTACAGGCAGGTGCTTAAGTAGAATCTCATCCTGTTCTCAAATTTAATTTGGTGGTGCATAATAGAAAGCCATCTGTACCCCCTTCAAAGCTGTGTTAATAAATACATTGATCCAAATGCATTCAGGACCCTGTGGCTCTGAGTTATCAATTACTCTGAAACAAGTAATGGTGTCTTCAGTGAACAGTTCTATTCCTTCTCTCTCACTGCCTACTCTCTCTATCTTTCCTGAACTGGTAGTTTTACTTTGTAACCATGTAACTCATCCCATCAAGTTTTGCTGTATCAATTTGCATATATAGTACCTATAGACTCAGTTCATCCAGGATGGATGCATTTTACCTCTTTTGAAACTGCTACAAGTTTTAGCATAGGTACTCCATAAACATACTTTTAAGCATTTTAAGCAACACTTTTGTACTTGCTTATAAATACAGTATGGGGGACTAATTAGAACAAGGATCTTTTAGTTTGTACTGTATATAGTCCAATACCACAAGGCTAAGGATTTACTATATAGTTCACTGGGCTGGGCCCCAGCAGAGACTGCAGTGTTTCAAGCCATGGTGGCCCCACAGCTCAGCACTTCTCAGTATGTGTGTATACTCTGGATACCTTCCACAAAGAATCCACATTTTAAGTAGTCCCCGACTCAAGACTAGAACCAGGTGTTCTTGTCACAAATCCTGAGATCCTCCAAAAATTTAGGTGTAGATGAGGCATAGGACAACTTGGTCTAGCTTTACCCTGAAGCCACACTAATCATATGTGACAACCTGACAGAGTGAGCGACAAAGATTCTTTTTGGGGCCCCATTTGGTGATGTCTGCCAGATATTTAAGGCTGGTGAAGAAATGAAATAATTGGAAACAGGAAAGAAAGGTTCAGCTCAACTGTGGGAGTGAAGAGGCAGTTGAAATGTATACAGTGGCTCATCATGACTTGAAAAAAGAGTCAGTGCTGAGGCAGACTGTGCTCAATGGGCACTATCATATATCTTATTCAGATGGGTTGCACTAACTTATCCTTATGGTAGAGTCCCATCAGCGTGTTTAGCCAATATGGGATATGTATTTTATAGTAAGTGTTGGCTGCATTTAGTCAACTTCATAGTTGGTTTCCATTACTGAGCATATGCTGCTTTTAGTAGCAGTTCAAAGATAGATAATGTATTTAATGTGGTTTCATTGTATGCGACTGTAAAATGACAGGCTTATTTCTCCATGCTGATTGGGGGTGGGGAAATCATCTTGTATTTGAGTAAATACACTATTTTAAAATCAATGAGATTTTCAATTCCTTGTTTGTTATCCAAAATCCTAAAATACACTGAAAAATATTCTTTTCATATTCTTTGTCAGACATCACATTGGTTCAACTTATTTAAATCTGTGTCACATTTTTCTTTTTAAAGCCTTCTACCTGCATGGGTTGTTTTAAGTGCTACATACAGTTAATGTTCAACTAAGGACAGAAGTTTCTCTGCATATCAGTTGCAGGCCATCCTTTTTACGTAGCTCCCTATTCCACACATGTAGCCTAAGTACAATATCAAACCTACCAGCTTCACAGCTAATAGCTGCTACCAGCATTATTTGTCTTTCTTCACTCAAAGGACTAAAAGGATTAATGGGAAGATCACTCACTCTTGTCTTCTCTTTGGCTCTCTTTGACAATCCTTGGCATATTCTATAAAGAGTGTCATTTCATGCAATGCCATGTCATTGGTTCCAGTGTGCATCATCATAAGTGGAGACTTGCAAGACAACTTTAGAATCCTATCCTTGCCATATTTTCTATTTTCACTCCAAGAAGACAAAATATAGCATTGCCTGTTTAGGATGATTGAAAATCTCCATCAATAGCTGCATGTTTCAAACAGCAAACCTGCTAATCAGGTATGTCCTTCAATTCCATTCCTTCAGAGATCGCTTCCACATTACTAGAATTGCTGAATACCCAGTAATGATGCAATACATCAAGCTATGGTGAATGTCTTCCAATTATTTTTCTTCTCTTGGTCAATAATCAACAGTCTACTTCTTAATTTTCTAACCTTTTGGCTTTCTTATTGTCAGTCCCTCCTGGTGTGGCATAAATTTCTAAATCTGGTTGTCCACCAACTTTCTCATGCTACAGTGCTGAAACTTGCACTTCCAGGCCACATATCTTCTCTTCCACCATCACCTTCTCCTTCATCATCCTGCAGTAGATGCACTAGAAATCTTTAGCTTGAAGGAAGATACAGCAATTCTAAAGCAGGTAACATAGTTGTGATCCTCAGTTTGTTCCATATCTGCTAGTTGATGAGGAGATATTGTTAAATGAAAGGAATTGCACTCCTTTTTTAAACTTCCTCCAAAATTATCTAGGTTAGCTGCACCTATTCACCAATGATTCTAAAATTATTATACAATGTAGAAATGGTTGAGGATCAGAAAGAGAAAGTAAAAAAAAATATAAAAAGTGAGACAGGTGGTAAAGACAGAAAAGAATCAATAGAAGAGATCAAGAAGAGAGAGAAAGAAGAGATCAACAGATCAAAAACAGAATGTTGTTCTTGTCTTGGTAAAAACAAGTTAGGTTAAATGATGGACCAAAGTAGTATGGTCAATCAAGAGAGACATACAATCAACATAAAAAATTAGTTAGTGTGGCTGGGAGGAGAATGCTATTTTATTGTTATAATTTTTTTATGAGTAGTTCTAGATAAGAGATAAGATATGCAAAAAGGATTTTAACATGATTTACCCAATATAGTGTAAAATTACAAACTTGTCAGAGATTTTCAATTACATATCTTTTACAGTGGTATACTGTGAATAAAATTTAGTTTCAGAGGGCTTTTCTTTCATAAATATTTAGTAACTAGCTAAATAAAGAAGTCTACTAAGGACTTCTCTGTTTATTACTATCTGACTTGTAGACAGCATCTTCATTTTCATACAACTTATCTGCAAAGTAAGAGAGGTGAGGCAGAAGAACTGTACAGGCAACCCCCACTTAACACTGTTTCACTTAGCACTGTTTCGCTATAAAGCTCATTTAAATTGATACCTGATTTCACTTAGTGCTCAGTGAGTTTTGCTATAATGCTCGCAGTTGCCATCTTGGGTCATTAAAAACAACTGCGGTCGTCATCTTGGGTCATCAGATACTTTCGGTTTTGCTTAATGCTCGTTTCGCTTAACACTAATTTTTTCAGGGACCAATTAAGAGCTCTAAGCGGGGGTTGCCTGTATTCAGCAAAAACACTATTTGAAATATGTTTTCATGTTTTCACCAAGTTGAGATTTGAGTGACTATATACTTAAAAACAGAATTATTTTGCTTTACAGGGAACCACCTATTTCATGGTTATAAACAAAATGGCAGTCTTAGTCCATGAGTAAAATATGGAAAGGAGCCAGTTTTCTACTATAGAATAAATTAACTGTCTTATGGCAAATTTGCTATTTATGAAAACAGAAGTTTTTGCCACCCCATACTTTGCATTTGGAGCATTACACTCTTCAGAGACTGGATTAGGGAAAATACCCTAGTTTTAATTTGTTACAATAAGAGTAATGGTCTGTTTCCCCAAGTCAAATTACTCAGTGGAAAAATGTGCTTAAAAGACTTAAGTAAGTGAAATAATGTAAGGGAATCTAGAGGGAGAAAGGAGCAAGGGACAACATGCTAACTCTGACTCATTTCTTACAGTTAACATACATTCAGTATAACTGACTTCAATGAAGTTACTCCAAATTTAGAGCTATGTGAGTGAAACTAGAATAAGACCCTTTGTGCTTCATCAATATGTTCATGAAAGAAACAAAGGAACTAAAAATTGATAGGTCTGAGTTAATATACATCTTCATTACTTTAGGCATTAATACCATATTCACTCGAGTCCAAGATGAGGTTTCTCCTCCCATTTACCCTGGAGAAAAAAGTTCCTTCTCTTTAAAATGAGTACCGGGGGGGGCGGGGGGGGGGGGGGAGGCAGGCAGCTGGTATGGTTTGTGCTCAGAGGCACAGCTGCAACTGCTGCCTATCATCCATTCCTCTCTGCTGCCTCTGCACCCTGCCATTCCCCCTCTGCAGCCTCTTCCCTCCCTATTTACTCCCCCCACCCCTCACAGAGCCTCTGCTCTCCTGCCTAACTAACCCTAGCTCTGTGCCATCAGGCTCTGTGCATGCTGCCCCATAGCCTAGCCCCATAGCAGTGGTGCACAGCCCATATGGTTGCTATGGGGGGGCTGGGGCCATGCAGTGTACCCCAGGCTAGAATGCAGACAGAACCTGCTAATGTGAAATAGAGGCTGGGGGGAAAGTGGGGAGTATAGGCTGGGGGGCGGTAGTGAGAATGCAGAGGCTAGGGGGAAGGGAGACCCCAGGATGCATGGAGGCAGGCAGTGGGTAGAGGGGGCCAAAGGGACAGGCACAAGCAGTGGTTAAGCTGCTTGACTCCCCATGCCTCCTACCTCACCACTGCCTGTCCTCTTGCAGCTGTTAGAGGGATGAATTAAAGATGACTCCCCAATAATTAGATTCTATACATGGAAAAATTATAACAAATTAATAATTTTTCCATGTATAGAATCTAATTATTGAGGGGCTGTCTTCAATTCAGGGTCACTTAGAGAAAATATGGTAAATATGGCAAAAAGGTGGGAACAAAAACCCCATAAATGTCCCATGTTAGAAAACTATATTTTCACACAGCACACTATTAATATGGTGCAAGAACAGTCAATACGCTTCTGAATCATAGACAATGGCTGGTGCTGACATCAGCTTCAGATCATCCACATAACAAGCTAGCAGAAGACGGCTAGCAAATGACATCTTTCGCTTTCACAACTAAGTTTTGAAAAAATAGGAGAAACACTTGTTACACAACCATAAGTCTTACAGCATTTGCTCACATGCCATAGGCCCCCAAATAAAACATAGGCCTTGTTTTGCAAGGCATAATGTAGAAAAGAAAGATTTTTCCAGAGTCATGGCCCACTGTATAACAGCCTAGATCTTCCAGGGAACACAGTGTCCAAGAAATGTGGCATCCTAGGAGATAGTTTAGGGAAAGGAAATAGGCAGCAGGAACTTCCTGATAAGGCTTTTCTGGGATGCAATACTACTTTTACTCTGTGTTTCCAGGAGGACTCACTTTGTCACACAAGGTTAGGCCCAGAACCTTGCAAAGTTGCAGTAAGACAGTTACTTCTTTACTATACATAGTTCTTAAATAAGCTCCTGTAATAAAATTTTGGTTTCACACCACAAGCCTTAACAAGATAATACCAGCAGCAAAATTGCTCTTCAGGAACAAGCTGCAGTGCTTGGCCAATAGGTATGGTTGTGAGGGGGTTAACACAGGGCTCTGCCCCTTCAGCTTTTTGAGCCAGTACAAATGGCAACTACCTTAGCAGCTACGTGGCATTTGTTCTTTCCCAGTGAAGAAAACAGCTTCCCTACTTAATAAATGCACCCAATTTTGGGGGTTGAATTTTGGGGAAAAAGTGCGCATTAGATGTGAAAAAATACAGTATTTTTGTCAATAAGTTCTATCAACTTTTTGAAGTCATATACCTTTAACTCACATATTGTTTAAGGGTGGAATTTTCAAAACTGTTCATCCCTGGCATAACTAACCCACTAAAGTCAATGTGAAATTTGCAATTATTTTCAATAGGAGCAGAGTTAGGCCAAAGTCATGTGTGTGCAAATCCCATCTAGAATGACCTGTTTTAACAATCAAGCAAGCTTGATTAATATTACATTCTACAGAACTTTCAAGATGAAACATACTACCTACAAACATTCCATTTAACTTACAATTTATTACAATCCACCACACAGTTATTTATAAATTATGGTACTATATATATGACAATCTACTACGTATATCTATTTGTCTGCTCTATTGCAACAGTGTTTGACTACCACTGCCCTCTACTTGACAAAGTAACAGACCTGAACAAATGTGTCTGATTAGTGGCTCCACCCTATAGAGGCTTTGGGTCTCAATAGCCAATTGGGTAAAAGGGTAAGTATATACTTTAAATTTGTTCATACAAAAATGCATTATGATTCCTATTTATGAGTACTGAAGTTAGATTCTGTGGGCACTTTAGAAAAGTCTGACACAGATATTTGGTCTTTATATTGTAATCTATAAAATACTAACACAAAAGTTTGCTCAGCGAAGTCCAGTATTAATTGCTATACTTGGAACTACTGTCTACCAAACTGCATATACAAGCACATACTGTATGCTTGTCATGATACACCAATCTGTTGGCAAAGGCCCAAAATGGCACATCATAAGCACAGAATACTGTACAAATTATTTTAAAAGGTTATTTAAACGTAGTAATACCAAAGTTCTCTATTTTATATTTACATAAAAATCTGTGTGCATTTGCCAAACTATGTAATCCATAGTAAAATATGCCTAAAGATGTAAAGAGTTAAAATATTCATTCTACACTAATCTGACATAGAACTGTAACAGCATTTTCTCTTGGGCAGTTAACAACCTTAGTCTTACACAAAGGATGACCTTCCAATTCTTGAAAGCCTACAGTGAAGGAGGGAGTGATTGGGCCTCTCTCAAGTAATCTGTTTCTACCCATTTCACACTCCTGAAGAGGAATGATACTGGGCCAACAGGAGAGCTGCAGAGATTGCAGCAGACAACAGGGAACACAAAAATCTAAAAAGATTTGTTCTGCTACTTCCTGAGACTTCCTGTGATTAGATGAGCAATCAAAAGGGAATCAACATTCCAACCTTTACAAATGTGATGAATTCTTCCACTTTATCATTGGCCAGCAGCAGTTTCTTCTGCACTACTTCCAGAGCTTGGCCACTTTGCTTTGCCAAGCCATGGAGTTGCTGAGAAGCAGTAGTCTCAAGTTCAGTCATGGCACATTCAGCTTCAATTATTTTTCTTTCTAGATTTGTAAGCTTGAGATCCTGAAATATATCAATAGGAAAATGGCACTGGTACTGACACAGGCAGGGAACTATGAAGTAATTTTAGACTAGAAATACAAATAAATTAACTTTATAGGGCATTCTATTATAAATGCCATTCCACAGGAACCTCCAGACATTACATTCATGTTTAATGTCTGAATTATCAGCAATAATGTGATACAGCTTCAGCCCAAGTAAATGAAATCACACACTGAAATATGTTACTATTATTCTGTTGAATATTCTTTTGCAAATATTTACAAATTTTAAATAGCTGACTTTGTAACTTTTCATTTGAAAAATAAATAAATAATGAAAATGAAGTAGTCAAGGAAAAAATCGGCAATAAATACACTCTATATTAAAACTAGCCAAACTTTAACAAAAATACCTTTTTCCCCAACTCCTCTTTAGTTTTGCGATACATTTGTTCATACTGTGACTTCTCTTTTGTAGCTACATTAAGCCGTTGCTTTAATGAATCAATTGATGTTTTCTTGTTTGAACAACCTTCAGTCAGTGCCTTTACCTGAAATAAAAAGAATAACCACATTATCAGCTAAAGCAATTTGCTTTTTTAAATTAAAAACGTGCAAACAAAAACCAAAATAACAAATAAATGTATTTTTGCTTTTACTGTACAAATTGATGCTTCAGCTAAAACTTAGTTGAATTTTCAGCAATTACAATAGGAACATAGTATGTAGCAGGAACTGATCCAGCCAGAGATTAATTTGTACACAATTTGGCTGCATGAAAACTGAGAGTCTAGACAGGTATGATGTATGAAAAAAGCTCTTAAATTTACTTCCTGGATTGTAGCTTTTAGACATATTTTGCTTATGAAACAAGCTAAGACACAATTTCAAATCTTTTTAAGCACAAGGGGAAAAAACATGCTAATCGAAACTTAGCTGGGAAAATGGTAATTGTCTGTGATGTGGTACAGTCTCCTAGATAACTCATAATAACTTTGTCATATGTAGTGAGGACTGATTTAGGCTAAATCGGAATGAAAGAATATTCTGAGAAAATCATTCAGTTCTGATGACAGATGCTATTAATCACACAGCTCTACAGGTAATGTACAGTATCAGGGAATTTCTTTGATCTTCAGTTAAAGATAATGTCAAATTTATCAGCTGATCCTCTATAAATAATTATTAAAGAAACACACAGGCTCTGCTCCTGTTCAAACTGAAAAATGGGATGCTAAAAATACTCAAAGAGCAATGCAGAAGAACAAATTACAGCATTGAATTCTCAACTGTTTTCTCTAAAAACAAAACCAGGTATTTATCTTGCTCCTTCCTCTCTTCTTTATTCCCCCCCACACCCCTCTGATTGAGGATTCCTTAATGACACCTTATCTCTGGCATAGAGGGTAAGAGAGTAGCTCTCTCTGGAGCTGACAAAGCTTAATGACTTCAAGCAGAGGCTACCGTATGAGCTGTGCAGCCAGCAGCCGCTTTCTAAGAGAATATAAGTACTTCTTCCTTGGCAAATAGTTTATTGCTATTTTGGGGTTATATACTCATCAAGACTAACCTGTCAGCTCCCTTTGTCAGGAATGAGGGGTCACATTGCAATACAGGATTTTGAAAGATACCATTAAAAAATGTTTTATCATACTGAATTTTTTCCTGTTTCCATGAATGCCACAATATACTAAGGAAATTAAATTTGGATAATGACTTTTAGCTTTACTTAAATACATAATCAAGATATGGAATAATAATAAAACTTGAATTTTGGATCATTGATAATACTGCAATACAAGCAATTAATTTAGGTGGTCTAAAATACTGCATTTAACCACAGTAGACAAAAAATCTACATAGGTACATTTTGTGCATCTGAATGTCACATAGAAAAATCCTTGTTTGATCTTCAATGCATTTTGTGTTGGAAAGTGCACAACATTCCTGCTAGATTACATACATCAAATACCAACACTGAGTTTTTTAATGCTTTATAGTTACATATTTATACACTGAATTTGGTGAATTAAAGCAGTCATGACATTACAATTTTGTAAAAACTCAAATGGACAGTAATTACAAAACGGTAATTAAATTTATTCTATTCTTTAAGTTGTAAATTTGCACTGCAAATCTGGTGTGGTAGAATAATTTGTGCAATCCAAATAGAATCTTTTTTTTTTTTTTGGTTTAAATACGAGTAATAAAGAAGAACCTTTTTCTCAAGAGTTTCAACTGCTTCCCTATCGAGTTTTTCATTTTCCTGGTTTGCTTTTAGCCGAGACCTCAAGTCTTCTATCAAGTGTCTTTTCATATTTAAGTCTCTCTCCACCCGAGAAATCCTGAAAATAAGAGGAAAAATTACACGAATCACAGCTCTTAATATCTAGTTACTTTAAACAATTAAATGTTTGAATGAAGTGAGCGTTAATTTATTTCTAAAGCTTATTATCTAAATAAAAGACTATCATTCAGGTAAATAGTTTTAAAGGTTTTAGTGAAAGTTGTTATAAAGCAATACAGTTGTTGAAAAAATGTAAACTAATGAATTAGGGAAAATTATTATTATGTGGTATATATTTTTCAATCATTTAAAAACAGGTGGAATTTCCATTTATGAAAGTCAATTGTTCACAGCAATAAAGGAAAAATGTTTCACTGGGATCCTTTCGGACTGGTCTGTAATTTCAAATTATTTCCTACAAAACATTCAAAATCAACACACACACATGCACACACACCATTTTTCACAGAAGTATCTTAAAAAATAAAGCTTACACCTCCTCTGACATATTTTAAAGGTTACGATAGAGGATTGTATGCCTTATGAAATGCTTCTCCAGCAGAAGAATAAATTAGTATTTTACACATATACACTGAGTAATTTATTAATATAAGCACATCACTATGCTACTTTTTCCCTATAAAACAAAATGAATAAGTGGTATTTTCAGGCATAAAGCAGTGTTGATATCACACATTAATGCTGTATAAACCCAGCGAGAGAACTGTGGTACAGTAAATGACTTCACATATTTTGCATTTGAATTGACGTATTAATATTATTGAGGTGATTAGGAGGAATACATCTGACAAGCAAATGCAGTATTTGCTATGTAAAAACAGTATGATAAGCAACCACAATATTTTTATTCTGATTTGGAATATAATAGTTGAAGCCTTCCCTAATTTTATCTTAATGTACTAATTAATAGAAAATATACACTACTAAAGTATTTTAAAGAGTCCTTTACATTTGAAATGAGCAAACTGCATCAATACAGGAAATGTTTAATGTTTCTCTAAAAAAAAAAAAAAAAAAATTGTGTGGAGTTAGATTAATTTTTAAAATCATCTGGTCAGACATGAAAGTCATTAATGTTCTGATAGATTACATTTATATCCTAACATAAGTAAAGAACAATATTATATCTGCAGTTAGGAAAAAAAAAGTCTCAATAGCATGTGTCAAGCCAATACACATGAATTCCAAACATAAAATAACCCTTAATCAATTCAAATCTAAACAAACATAACTGTCCTTTTGCCCTTTCTACACATGTAAGACTGGATACTTAATCCAGTTTAAGCATCTAAACCTTGACATGTCTCTTAGCCCCTAGGCAAAGAATTACTGTATTTGAAAGATTGCTTTTAGCAGTGCTGAGGCATTCATTTAGATTTACATGAAGGATAACTTAAGTCAACTCTGGGGTCTGAATCCTGACTTTAGATATTCTTATTGAAATGCAGAAATGGTAGCCAGGTAATCACTCATCAGTTTACATAAAATGTGATCTTAGCATGTACTGCTCTGATTTTCTAAAAAAACCTGCGTAACAATAGGCAAGATTATGAAAAAGAGAGGAGGTAAAAAGAAAAGGTTCTTTTAACAAGTCTGGGTTGGAAACAGTTAATAGTGGAATAAGCTCTTATCTGCCACAGGGTGGCACCAAACACAATGAATAGAGGACAGAACATACTTTTCTTGTAGTTCCCACATCCGTTTTTCTTTCTCTTGTACTTCATTTTTCAAAGACTTAATGGTGGTTGACTGTTTAGTGATTTCATTATTTGCATTCTAGATGGAAAAAAAAAATTCTTAAAACATAAATAAAGTGGATTAAATATTATCTGAGGTATAACCAATAATGAATTTGTTTAAAATAAAAAGAGCTCATGGAATAAATTTAGTCTATATTTTATTAATGTTATTAAAGAATAATTAGTATCTATGAGGTTGTACAAAAGAACATTCTTAGTTTTACATTTATCACAAGTCTTTCCCTTTGAAGGCAAACCCAAAACTAATTTCTTGCCTGACAATATCCATTAATTATGAATTTATGTTTTGCAGGGTACAAGTAGGATTTTTGTACCTCACAGAACTAGATTTCCCTCTGCACATGGCAGTCAATAGGAGGCATGAGTAGGCAGGAGGGAAGTAAATATCTACCAGGTTCATCTTGTTAAGGGTTTGTTTTTTTTAAACTATACTCTTCCTACCAGGATGTGTATGGGCTCAACGTGGGGTCCAGATCCTTCAAATAATGGTTCCTTCTAATCCTTTTGATCAAGGATTTACAAGCACAAGGAGTCAGACTCCAAAAACAGCTGGTGCTCTGCTGTCCTTTCCAGCTGTTCCCTCTCCAAGGTGTATTACTCTTTTGGTTAGATTTCAATATAAAAATTTGTAGTTTGTGTAAAGGAAGTACCAGTCCTAAACACTTAACCATGTGTAATTTCAGTGAATGGATGTTCATCTCAGATGAGAGTAGAGGTGGTCAGTGTTATCTGTTTTTCCCTGCTCTATACAGTAAGAGATTTGCAAGCAGAAACCCCTTGTTGTGTGTGAATGCACAGGGGATGTTCTGGCCCAGGATTAGGTACAGATCAATTTAAGAAGTGGGCAGAAAAAGAAATAAATGTAAATATCCATCTGATTGCATGTTTAAATAAATGCATGTATTAAGAGCTGAAATTAAAAGAACTAGTACATAAGAACAAATTAGACTTTGAAACCCCTAAGCAAATGGCATAGTAAAAAAGTACATAGATGGAAAATGCACATGCAATGTGTGTGTGTGTGTGTGGGTATGTACATTTTTGCAGATTCAGCCATTGTGTTGTGCTTTGGGAATTAACCCATCAAATCTATAACAGGGAGCAAATAGATCAGACAGGCAGTAAAGGTACTCGAGGAAATTTTCCTTCTCAGTGAAGGTTTGTAATGCTCATTAACATTAAAGGGAATACTATGCACAACACTGTGCACCTAGAGGGGAACAGACTTTTGTGTGTACAGATAGGTGTAAAGTACTGTTTTAATACTATATACTGTCTCCTTCCTAAAACTATAGCTTCCCTCTCATTTTTCTTTTTAAACAGAAAATGTTGGCTACTCACTTTTTCAATAATGCTGCTTATTCTTTGCTCTCTGGAGTCTTTAATTTCTAATTATTTTAGTTTAACGTTTTTTTAAAAGTAAAAATTAGAAAAACATGGCAGTAAGTCTAACCTGAAAGTAGAATATTTTAATTTTAAAAACTGTGGGTATATTTTTTTGTGTGCACGCGCGCATATGCATACATGGTGGTAAATACAGGCATACTGTGAAGGATAAAGAATAATGCATAGATTTAAAACCAAAAAGAGAAGAGGAATGTAATAATCATTTTTGTGTTGTGACAAAGATTGGTAGCATTTTGCCTGAGTAAGGACTGCAGGATTTTTCTTAATGAATTTGAGCCCCAGTGATTTATTACACAACGTGAAGCATTCTAATGTGGTTAAAGCATGCCTAGGATACCAACATTTCTGGGTTCAACATCTCACTAGATCCTGAAAAGGACAGATTTAACCAGAAAAATGTTAACAAGGTAAAAGGCAGCAGAATATTACTGAATTACCTTGCTTGACTTTCATTAGCCTGAAGCAGAATACCCAGTGATACGGGTTTACATCTTAGACATGAAAATAAATCTTTGTGTGGCAAGTTGGCCTCTGCACATTATTAGAAACTAAGTAAAGCTTTTTATAATGGCTATACAAGTATTACCCAGAAAGGAATTGTCTTTTCCTGTGCAAAGAAGCCACAGTGGGTGACATGGAAGGGGAAGGAATTTCTTTTTCCAGGCAGACTTGGGTAAAGACAGTTAGGAAAGGCAGGTGCGGATCTTATTTCCAACTAGCCCTGGCAACAAGGATCTGCTAGAGGAACCAAGGTTCTCTGGGTGGAAACCCCAGGTCTTTGTATTTTTTCTGTCACCTTTGTTACATCCTTCTGCATGTAGGCAGCACAGCACCAGTACATGCTGCCAGGTTATGTTAGACAAATACTTATTTGTTAAACAAAGAGAGCTGATCTAGTACAAAGGGGGCTCAGTAGAAAAGGATTTTTGTGTTTGGGACTATTTCCTGTGTGTCCTGCCAGAGGTAGAATGTCTGCCCGTGAGGTAGTAGAAAAATGGAAATGCAGCACAGAAAGGGTCGAGCCTTTTTTCTGAGGTAGAATATGGAAATCCATATACAAGGGTTCTGACAGATCATATGGATTCCAGGTATCAATTCTTTATACCCAATTTAAACTTTTATATTTAGAATGTTTAACCCACTTCCAGGGGCTTGAGATATCTGAGCAAAATGGGACACAAAGTATGTTTAAGAAGCTGTATTTGTATTTATAATTAGCAACAGGGCATCCACTTGGAAATGCTTTTAAGAGCATGCTTTTCTTATAGATATTTTGTTGCCATTCAAAAGAAAAAAGATACTTGTACCAAAAGCCAAAGTTACCATATTATCAAATGTCCCAAATATCAGCCAAACCTTAGGTCCTTACTGAAGTAAATCCCCACTAATTTAGACAGGATACTGCAACTCTATTATACTTCAAAGAGAGTTTGCTTGAATCAGAATCAAGTAGAAACTGAGTAACTCTGGGTTGGTATCATAAGTGTTCATCATAAATCTTAAGCAAATTGTTTGCACTCAATTTGCTCAACAGCAAGTTCTGATACATTTAAAGTTTTAGACCAAATCTTTTACTCTTTATCTTTTGGAAAGCAACTGAGGCTTCTAGGAGTTTGAGACTACCGTAAGCAGAGTAATGTGGAATACATGGAAAGAGAGCCCCAGTTTTGGGCAGATGAGTGAAGGGATGGCACAAAAGTCAGAGAAGAGGAAAAACAAGTGGCAACCACTAAGATATGAATGAGCAGAGAAAAGTTGGGACAAGCAGGAGGCATGGTTTTGGCTCCTAAGAGGCGTCAGACTGGCTATATAACAGATGAATAGACTTTTTGAGGGTGACGCCTAAGGGTTAAACAAAAGTCTAAGAAGTGGGGGATGAAATTACAGGGACGCAGCAATAAGAGACCAAGACAAGTCACATGTCCTGGAAGAGGAGGGGCAGGGAGGGGACTCAAGTCAAAGGTCAAATGTTGAGAAAGGCAGGTTCTGGTTAATACCACCAGGGCTCTGTGGGATGGGTCTATCTAGCAAGTACATTTTAATTAGGTCACACAGCATGCTGGCCAGTTAAAATCTGCATCCCAGCCTCTTCCTTGTTTGAAAAGTTACATATTTAGTCAAAGGCTGTTCAGCATCCTACTTCCAGAAGAGGCCTTTATACTTGGTTGGGAAGTAGAAGGAAGCCTGAGTGAGGCTCTGCCTGCAAGAAAAGCATGCAAGTTTTTAACTATTTTTTGGATAACAGTTAGGGGGTCACATATCTTTTCACTTTACACAGGCAGAGCTGTATACCCAAACAGATCTTCACTCTGGTCCTGCCATACCTCTCCTTCTGGCAGCAAGAGGTCCAGCTGGGTAAGGGGTTGACTAGAGGGAGGCAAGGAGGCAATTTGGAGGGTCTGGGTAGAATGGGGGAGTAGACTTCCAACACCTTAATTTCACCTAAAATAAAGCTGACAGGATTTCTATGCAGTGCTATAGGCAGAAGAAGCTCTGTGGTACCCAACCCAAACCAAAATCCCAATCTTGACCTTAACTCTTATCCTCATTGTCTCATCCCTCAGGTCCTTGAAATTCCCTGAAATTCATCACATTATAGATAGACAGAGATGTGCCATCAAGTTCAGTTTTCACTCAGCATACAGGAGCAACTCTTCATTAGGAACAAGGATGTTGTTTCCTTGAAAATACTTTCAGCAATACAGTAGAAAAGAAACAAAAGAATGTTCTGTCGTGGAAAGAAAACTGTCCCTAGATACAATATTATGTTTGCCATTATACATCAATAGATCAGAAAAATATTCTTCTGCCACAGGTGAATACAAATAACTATTTTAAGATCCCACATCCTTAACAATATATGTATGTACAACTAAATATAACATTTTAAAATAAAGTGTTTGAAAAGCATTCCCTGCTCTGTTGCTTATCTGCTACGACTCAACTCTAAAGTTCTATGTTTTTCTACAAGGGATCAAGAAACTTAGCTTTTTTTTGGTGCAAGTATCATCAAAAGATACAGGGGAAAGCTCTAAATTCAGAACCTTCCAGGTAACAAGCCTTGAATGTAACAAATTTATTTGTAATTATTACATCTCTATATGTAATATAAAACATTTACATCATATAGGTAGTTTACACTGCAAATATATGGCCACATTCTCAAGCCATCTATAAGTTTTGGGTTTTTTTTAAACTCAGACCTTATTCAGGTAAAGCTTCCATTAAAATCAATGAGACGTTGGCCTGACTTTAATACTGAACAAGGATTTGGCTCACAGACAAAATATTTTAAATCATCAGTGTACTGTTAAAGGTTAGGTGCAACTACCCTTCATTTGAGACAGTCTAAAACAACACTTAAGCTCCTGTTTTGTGGTTTGTGTCTGTGGAAATGACAGAAAGGACAGCTGCTGAGCAGCAAGGAACCAAGGAAGCACTAGACACAGCTGGAACATGCAGTAAGAGCATATCTCTGAAAAAGGTGTCTTTTGGCAGAGCACTACCTGAGCAATGCTCGGAATTATAAGCTAAGACACTGCTGTTCCTGCTTTTCTCATGGAAATTTAAATTTGCAAATAGAAAAGGATTGCATCAAACATGCACCTATCATCAACTTCTGTCAGAAACAATTGCTACGAGCTTAATTTTTTACTAACTGCTTTGACTAAAAAACAAGTAACAATTCCAAAACTGAATTCTTAATAGCTTCTTATGCCAAAAAAACTTACAATTTAAATACAGATTCTACTAATCATCGGGTTGTCAAAACTTTTTTTTTTAATATTAAAACATTTAATTCATGTTTAGTATGAAGTATTGAAAACTGATTTAATATCTGATATTGGGCTTCCATACATTTGGTGCCAGCTATTTCTATTCAATAACATACAGTCCCTATATGAGCAGATGATACTGATTTTGGTCTAAAGTTTTCATAGTTTCTACATGAAAAATGGTAAATCTGGAACAGTGGGAATTCATACTTTCATCACGACATGCAGACATGATGATACAAAACAAAAAGAGTAACATGAGTGATGAAACCAGTGCACCTCTATCTTAATGCTAATCACAAGTCACTACTGCTCAATGCCTTCTCACAGGAAGCTTGGAATCATCATAACTCCACAGTACTCTTAACAAGATGATTTGCAATTGACTGTAGTCCATAGTTTTTTCATCTGGCCACCTCAGCCTGTAAAATGTATTTAACTTCAAGTTTCACTCATCTGTTTTTGATGATATATTTACCACTTAAGAACAAATATTACCTGGCACCCTACGCTGCTAGTTATTGGATAAACAATATAAAATATATCTTTTCATATCTCTGTGACAGCTTTGGAAATACAAAAAAAATAAAAGTTATCCTGGTAGATGGATCACATCTGTTCTCTCACCTTTAGTTTACAGTGTAGCTGCTTCATCTCCAAATCTATGTTCTTTGAAGGAGTTGTTGGTGTGGCTTCAGCCTCATTAGAAGTCACAGGAGATGGATCTTCCCTTAGCTTCATAGCTCGGGACACATGCTCTAATTTTCCTTTTAAATCTTCTCTCTCTTGTTGCAACTTGGCCAGATCAGAGGTCAATGTCTGTTTCCAAGTACAAGTAACAACAATCAGTTACATTCAAGAAGTGTGTCTGATCAATCATAACAAGATATATGCGTCTATGGGTTAGCATTAGAAAAGAAACAATACACATGTACATTGTCTGTATTCTACATTACATATTGGTTGATTGAAATAATTTGTTGAGAGGACTCAAGGGGAGGGAATCAAATCTGGCGGTAAAGAGAAATAACTGAACACAAAAAGGCTTGAACTTTTAAAAAGGCACTCATGAAACCTTAAAAGTTTGATTGCCTGTGTTGAGAATTGTCCCATGGCAGGAAAAAAAAAAATCTTATTATAGAGAGTTGTAAAAGAATAGCAGTATAATAGTGGTAACTGTTAAAAAAGATGTTTTCCTTAGGGCTGTCTCTGATTCTACACTTATTTTCTGCACTAAGTATCAGGAAATACCATGGTATCTCAGATACCACTGTGCAGTGAAAGGTGGTTAAATGTCAGTTCTGTTTTAATGGTGAACACTGCAAGTTTACTTGAATGCTCTGTTGACAACTTCTGTAAAACATACATCCTTTTCTTGGCTTTTGTTTTGATATTTGTAGGGCTTGTAGAGGTTAAAGCAAAATGGACCAGCTGCACTAAATAACTTCTGGTTGGCTGGTCTTTATTCATGTTGTGTAATTCCTTCTCTTTCACATATATGCACCATAGCCAGAGAACCACATATTCCATAACCTTGACTCTAGGGCTGATGTACTTAACTGGTAAAAACCAAGCTGGAGCAGGACAGGATAACAGATGTTAGTTGTTTTTTCCACTGGGTAGGTCTTACCACCCTACACTGCAGCCAAAATGCTTCTCATTTAGCAACATAAATGTTAAGTCCAATTAGCAGACAAGGCTTGTTAGGGATTTAATTCAAATAAATAACATGCAAACAAACTATCTAAGTCTTATTGCACTTGATTGACAACTGACAAAGGCCATTTAATCAGTGAAGCAGTATATGAAAATGGTCCTTAAAGACATAATTTAAAAAATAAAATATTTGCTTTAATGCTCCTATTGTAAAGAATACGCAGTGAACATTATTTTGCAAAAAGGTAGCTGAATCTTTATGCCAGTGGTCATCTTTCACCAGTCTGTAGTCAGCAGAAAGCCATCAGGCTTTAATGGCCTAACAACTCTCTGGCTACTTAAGAGGGTAACTACAGCACTATTTTATTATTCGAAAGAAGTTTATAATATGGTAGTTTAACATAAGGAACAATTAGACAAAATGGTATTGAAATCTCTCAGAGGGGGGAAAAATCTTCCTCTGTGAAGAATCCCAATTAGAAATCAGAAGAGATATTACAGATTTAAAATGGCTAAATGTATAGTTAATTACATAATGTCAGATAAAAGAAATTAGTAAAAGTAAATAGAATATATTGGTAACATTTCAAGACAGAGTAATATTTAGATTAAAAGCAGAATTTTATACTGTTCAGAAGCTGTTTGCAAAATTCAGTGATTCTTAAAATATAAACAAATGCATACATGTCAACACACATATTTAAATAATCTGAGAGTTTATGAAAGAAAATACAACCAGGGAAAACAACTCACTTTCACAGACATTTTTGTGTCCATTGCAGACAGCATGGGGAAGCTTGAAAATTTTCAGTAATATTAAACATTATTTATGGACACAACATAATACATTCTACTTTTCCAACTAAATACTAATATCACGGCTTAGATACTCTGGAGGAATTCCACAGATCATGGCCATGCTATATGTGAGTGCATACATGTTACTAGCATTTGGATAAAAGGGTTAATAATTCCATGCCTTTCCAAGTTTGCTTTAATTTCATTATTAAACAGAAGAACAATGATATTAATGTATCTTTTGACTGGATGGATTTTAATCATTTTAAACTATTCTAATCTCTCACTTCTTCAAATGAACACAATGTAGGAGAAAGACTCAACAGCAAAGGATACTTAAAAAATGTGCAGTAGCAGTGTGGAGTAACTACAAATGTTGGGTTAATATATCTAGCAAAAGCAACACTTTCACATGCAAAATGTCATTGCTCAGTGTTTCTATTTGTAAAGTATTCATAAAAATGTGAAATGTTGCCAACTTTCTGGTTGCTCAGGCAAGAATTCTACAGTTAGTATTTCTACTCTTAAAACTATCTTTGTCTCTTGTGAATAGAATCAATATCTCTCTATTGACAGGGAATTAAAAAAAATACAGCTAAAATGAAGTAAAATGAAATGCCACCACCTAAAAAGATGAAAAAATATATACATACATCAGAAAGTAAAAGTAATTGTACTCTAGCCTTAGCATATGATCATATATAATTTTTAGAGACAAGAGAAATACAAGCATCTAAGCTTCAAAGCCCCAAAGAAAGTGTCTCTTATACAACCCCTATATGTCCTTGAAAATCTGGTACTTCGGACGTGTAAACGAAATAAAAACTCTGACAACTTGATGTTCCATTTCTAAGCTGGACCAGAAACTGTGAAAGAACTCCCAAAAGTTCTGAAATGTAGAAGTTATTAGTCATTTATCTAATAGCAACTTTTCTGAATTTTTAGCAAGTACCACCAGATCACTCATTTATAAACTATTTTCAGGCAAATGCAGTTATCAGCAGCCTACGTGCTGTTTCACCAAATGTCAAGTAAATGAAGGTAATATAGAGGACTTTTTACCAGTGCTTTAGCTAGTTGTTAGACTTCAGTAGCCTTTAGAGACCATTAAGTACCCTTTGGCTAATTGGCCAATGGTAGATTAATCCTCTTTTTATTCTAGAAGTACTATTTTAACACGCCTTGCACTCTGTCAGTGTAGTATCTGAATGACAAAATAATATTGTGCATGAATAATAAGCAGAAAAGTTAAATTAACATTTCATGTTTCACATGCCATACCTGTGTGTCAAGGATAAAACCCCCCTCTTTTTAAGCCACTGACATTCAACTTTTTTAATCAACCTGATGTTGACATCGTATTGAGGTGAATCTTCCTAATTATTGCTAATTGCCTATCAAGAAAAAAAAAATCTTTCCTTGAAGTGCAGTTGTCTAGTATAGATGAACACAGGTCCAGTGTGCATAGCCAATCTCTCATGAAATGTTTAAATTACATCCCAGCAAAGGAATACAGCTATAGGCTTAAGGATGAAGATAAAGCTCTCTTCAAAGGTATTTTATTAAAGAAAAAATATTTGTCCAACTGGCAGTCTCTCTGGTAATATAGCTTCAGTTTATACGTTCTCTGAAGCATCTTGTACACTGATGATTACAGAATAGCTCTTCTATATATACAAAAAATACTTCGGTGATTATTGGCAAATATTGTTATGATGATTAATAAACACAACCCTTTTCAATTATTTGCACGCTTGACAGTACCTTTAAACAAGTTGAATACAAGTGGCAATCTTGTTCTAACTACTTTGAAAAAGCAGGTGTTTTACCTGAATTTTTGTTATATGGATTTGTTATTACATCAAAACATTTTCAATAGAAACCCAAACACATCAAGCAACGTGCAATTAAAAAACCCTTGGTATTTGAGTGTTAGAAGGTAAAAATGTTTCTTTACTGAATTGGAAAAAACTGTAGAATTCTTGCATTTTAAGATCCACGTGATCTATTCCTTATAAAATACTATTCCATCAAACAATTCAAGACTAAAACAAAGCCTGAAGCAATGCTTAACTACTGAAAAAAGTTAAAAGCCTAATATATATTGGGCCCAATATTTCATGCTGTACTCACAGAAATCTATAAAAAAGAGGCTAGTTTGAGTAAGGATTGTATAGTCAAACAAGAATTATTTTATAAATTAAGGGAAATGAGAGGAATATTGAAATAACACGAACTATAGACAGTATTTTCAGATGTTATGGAGCATTACTGAACAATACAATTTTTCAGGACAGTGGCCTGCTCAAGATATCTGTACCAGAGTTGTTGATTTTGACTAGCAGGAATTCATAGACTTTTGCTTTGATTTTAAGTTATGTCCCCATCATGGAATTACAGTTGGTATATCCAAGAGTCCGGTTCTTTAAAACACTGCACTGAGATGCCCTTCATCCATGTAGATTCCAATACCAGATTGGAGCCTTAACCACATACCTAACTTTACTACCTAAGTAGTCCACTGGTCAGGCCACCCCTACAATCTCAAATGTTCCAGGGGCTTCCAGCAGACACCCTGTGATTGTAGTAATGCCCTATAACCTGGCCTGGAAATTTCCAGTGTCCTCTACTTGTAACACCAAGATTGTAGCCGTGCCTCACCTGCTCCTGATGTTTCCAGAGGCATCACCTCTGGAACTAACTTGGATGCTCAGTGCCCTCCCCCCCAGTGCCCTAGTACTCCAGAACTCTGAAGCTGTGGGCCAAAAGAGCCTTGCAGCATGCCAGGTGCCCTTGGTCCACATCCAAATGAACACAGACTTTTGTTTCCCCAGGGGAAAGCATTAGCAGCACACCCTGTGCCACTGCTGCTTGTCCCTGGGGAATGCCTGTTCCACACACGTTCTGACACACAGTAGATTACCCCAGGTGGGGTAGGGAAGGCAGCCTCCACCAGCCTTACTTGGGGTCTTGGGGGCCAGTGAAGCTGCAGCCATGGCACTCCTGCAGCTGGGAGCCTGGATGACAGCTGGAGTATGGCTCCGGCTGCCCGGGCTCCAGTTTTGGGCAGCACACGCTGCTGCCACATGCACCGCCCCACCTTTTTTCCATGTGTTTTTTTTTGACCCTGGGATTTTCCAGGATCAGCCTGCCCCCCCCCCCCCCCCAAGCTGCAAGGTAACAGCATGGAGGACACCTGAATGTGCAGTGTGTGGTTCCACAGATGGGGCTGCTGTACCACATACCATATGACAACACTTGTCTGGATCTGGCCCTTGAGATCAATGGGACTATCCAAATCAATGTAGTCATGCATGTGCTAAAAGATTTGCAGGACTCAGATGGTAGAACTTTAAATGGTATGTGCCAGGTATGTCCAACCAGCATCCCTGAGACACATGTGTACTGTGGGACTGTTAAGTTGTGGCCCCTGTGCTCCTAACTGGCCACTGCTATCCCCATGACTCTGACTGCAACAGCAGATGGGGGCTCTGGGATCTCCCTTCTTTGTCCAGGCAGTGCGGCCTGGGGAACTGGGGGTGAGTCCAGGGCTGCACAGGGACATAGTGCAGGAATGGGCAGACTTGTGGGCACACATTGCAACAGTGAGGGGGACACCTGGGCAGTCAAGAAGCAGGAAGGAGTGTCTGCATGGCATGCAGTCCGGGAAGCCCATGGCTTACCCTAGTGTGGCCTGCAGGGCATTTGGTCCACTTAAAAGTTAGACCCCCTTGGTATTCTGTAGGTTAGCTGCAGATGGATGATGACATAATTGTGGTGTCCTAGGTGGACCCTAGATTAAAATCCTTAACTACTCCAGGAGGCAATTACATACCTGATGAAAATGACATTTTACAGTTTAATGCATATATTTGTAATTTATGTAATAAACAAAGTCCTTACTACCATGTAGCCTCAACATTATAAATCAGATCTATTTTATTTACTTAAATAGATCAGGTGTTTTTCCCCAATCAGCATAGGGAGAAAAAGCCCCTCATCTTACTTTTGCATATAAGCAAACATCACTAAGTACATTACCTATTATTAAACTGCTGCCAAAAGCAGCATGTGCTCAGTAACTGAAACCAATCATGAAGTTGATTAAATGAAGTCAACACTGAGCATGATTATAAAATACATGGCCCATATGGGGCAACTATAATACTATAAAGATAGATTAGTGCAGCCTATCCATATAAAATATATGGAGTGCCCATTAAGTGCAATCCTCCTCAGCACTGACTCTTTTTAAGTCATGGTGAGCCACTATACTAAATACATTTCAAATGCCTCTTCACTCCCTCAGCTGAGGTTCACCTTCCTTTCTCATCTCTAATGAATCCTGTTTTTTTAAACCAGCCTTAAATGTTTCACAAACATGCCCAAACAGGGCTTCAAATGGTTCACCCAGAAACACTCTGTCACCTCCTGTCTCAGCCTGTCACATATGATTAAGGTGGCCCCACCCTTCATGAGGTGGAGCTGGACCAAGCTGCCCGACACCTTATTGTATATACATTTTTGGAGCACCCCAGGACTTGTGACAAGAACACCTGGTTCCAGTCATAAGTAGGGGTCTAATTAACATATGCATCCTTTGTGGTGAGTATCTGGAGTACACGTATATATTAAGCAATGCTGAGCTGTGGGGTCACCATAGGTTAAACACTGTTGTGTCTGCTGGGCCCATCCCAGTGAACTATATGGTAAGTCATAAGCCTTTTGGCTTTGGATTAATATGATGTGCAGTTTGTACTGTATATACTTACCTGGCAGGGGAAATATCATGACCACTAATGCAGTTTTCTTACTTGCAGGGGAAGACCGCTTTCTTGGCAGGAGTAGTATTTTGACTGAGATAATGTATAGCTAACCTCCCACTTTCTCTTCCAGTGGGAAGATCTTGGCTTTATGCCCTTCTTATGGAAATAGGAGACTCTTTTCTAGCTTGCTACTGCAGCCATATGGCTGAGGGCAAGTGAAACTCAGGGGCATCCAAAGCCCCAAACTCTGGGTTTGGGCCTGCACATAGGATGCCCGCCAAATGATTTAGAAGCATCTGAAGCCCCAGGCAGGGGTGGAGGATGTTTGCTGGTAGTAGGGCCACATATGGTTCTTGAGTGACTCATGGATTTGGAATTGATTTAGCTGATTTGACTTGGGACACAAACATTTTTCCTTAAAAAAAGTTTGTACTGTATATAAATAAGTACAAAAGTGCTGCTTAAAAGTATGTTTATGGAGTACCTGTGCTAAAACTTGTAGTAATTTCAAAAGAGGTCAGCTGCATCAATTCTGGATGAGCTAAATCTATGAGTACCTGTTGTAATGTCTCTATATGCAAGTTAGTACAATCATGCTTATTTCACAGTCACTGTTTTCAAATTTGCCCCTGATTTTCATGTGCTCAGAGAAGGCAGGGTCTGACAGGAGGGAAGAAGCTATGGTGGAAAAAAATTGGGGAGGGCAGAAGTAAAGGGGCTATCTGACCTCCAGATTTTTTTTCCCTGCTGTAGCAGTGGGAAGGGAACAAATTCAAAGCAAACCAACAGTAATTTGATTCTACACCTGGAAAATTATACAATGGATTCCTCTTATTTGAATCACTTTGGGAAATGGTGATTTGATTCTATTAACCAGCTGATTCCATTAAAAGGAGACCTGCTTTTTTAAGAACACAGATACTCACTCCTCTCCCACAGCCCCCTGGCTCTGCTTGTGCCTCTCACTCCCTCCCCCCACAGCTCCCCCAGACCTGCTGGTGCCACCTCAACCACAGCCCTCTGGACCCCATCCCTGCCAGAGGAGCCACCAGCTGCCAGGGCTATGGGACCAGGGACCCAGGTCCACCGCCCCCTTCCCCCAGCAGGAGGCAGTGGCTGCAGCAGCGGAGAGAAGCCCAGCTCCCCACCTGCTGCTGCCTTCTGCAGGCTTGGGCATGGGGGGTGGGGCCAGCTCCCCAGCATGGCATGCACTCCTGGAGAGGCGGTGGGAGGGACCCGCACCCCCCAGATCTGTGCTTGCAGGGGAAGTGGAAACGGGTGGGGGAACTGAGGGCAGTGGCATGGGGTTGCACCCCTCAAAGCTACCATGCAGGCAGGGGGTGCATTGCCTAAGAGCCTAGCTTCCACCCCCCCTACTCCCCGGATGAGCCACCAGTGGTCCCGTCTCACTTCCCGCTGGGGCCCCAGCCCTGTCTAACTCCCTCCCTCCCACCCTCCCTATTGGGGCTCAATTCTGCCCCTCCCCCCACTTACCTGAGGGAGCTGCTCTCCAGGCTGCTTGGAGCCATGTGCATGTACAGTACATGCACATGGTGCCCCCTGCCTGACTACCCTCCTCCCACTCCCTTCCACCCCTTGTAGGCTATAGCTCTGCCATCCTGTAGAAGGTTCCTCACAAAAGTGCAAAATTCCTGGGCTTTTCCAGTAAAACAATTCCAAAAACTGAAAATTGTGATTCTAATATGAGCAATTTTTACATGTAATAATATAAAAATGGTTTTGGTTTTCCCATATTGATTCAAATAAGTGGCTGATTCTATTAACCAGCGATTCTATGAAGCAGAATCTACTGTAGCAAATGTATATATTTTCCATATATAAAATCTAATTATTAGGGAGGGAGGGTCTTCTTATATTTGAGTAAATACAGTATTTTTCAAAGATTTCATAGACATTAGGACTGGAAGGGACCTTGTGAGATCGGGTACAGCTCCCTGCCCAGGGGGCAGGAAGTCAGCTGGGGTCAGATCACACCAGCAAGATAATCATCCAAACACTTCTTGAACGTGTGCAGACTAGGTACTTGCACCACTCTGAGGGGAGTCTATTCTAGACTCTGGAGACTCAGACAGTAAAGAAGTTTTTCCTTATGTCCAGCCTAAAATGATCTTCCAGCAGTTTGTGACTGTTAGACCTTGTCTTCCCTTGTGGTGTCCTGGTGAACAGACGTTCTCTCAGATCTCGCTGCATACCCCTGATATATTTACATGCTGCCACCAAGTTCCCCCTGAGCCTACACTTTTCCAAGCTGAAGAGTCCCATGCTCTTAGCCTCTCCCCATAAGGCCTGTTCTCTTGACCGCTGATCTTGCGTGTAGCTCTCCTCTGGATGGTCTCAAGTTTCTCCACATTCTTCGTAAAGTTTGGAGCCCAGAACTGGACGCAATACTCCAGCTGCGGCCCCACCAAAGCTGAAGAGAGAGGATGACATCATGGGTCTTGCTTGAGATGCATTGGTAGATGCCAGCCAATGTTTCATTTGCTTTGCCACCTGCAGCATCGCATTGGTGGCTCATATTCATGTTGTGGTCAGTCACGACCCCCAAGTCTCTTTCAATCATAGTGCTAGTGAGTGTAGCACTGCCCAGCCTATATGTAGGTATATGATGTGGGTTCTTTCTCCTGAGGTGGGGCACTTGCATTTCTCTGTGTTGAAAGCCATCAGGTTTTGACCCACCCACTTTACGAGCCTGTCCAAGTCAGCCTGAATCCCCAGCTTATCTTCTAGTGTGACTGCATTTCCTCATAATTTGGTATCATCTGCAAATTTAGCCAGTCTGCTTCTGACACCTGTATCTGGGTTGTTTATGAATATGTTAAAGAGTACTGGCCTGAGTACTGAACCCTGAGGGATGCCACTGGTCACCATGCGCCATGTTGACTCAGTTCCATCAACTATCACTCTCTGAGTCTGACCACAGAGCCAATTCCCCAGCCATTGGACTGTAAGGTTTTTGAGGCCACAGCTCCCCAATTTTGTCATGAACACATCATGGGATACCAAATCAAAAGTTTTTTTTAAATCCAACTGACATCAGCCTCTCCTCCCCAGTCCAGGTGACATGTCACCAGATCATAGAAGGAGATGAGGTTGGTCATGCACCATGGACTGGTGCCTCTCAAGTCTGGAGGGGCACCAGAGTGCTGACAGGGTGGAGGGTCCCCCTGCGGCTGATTGCCAACCGGGGAGGGGGCCGCATGGAACCACCAGCAGTGAAAACTGAAGTGCACTTCTGCTGCCACTTCCAGGTTCGCGGCTGGCACTTCCAGGGGGTGGACAGCCAATCTCAGGGGGTGCACGTGCACCCGCGTGCACCCCCTACGCATCACCAATGTTAGGCACGACCTACCCATAATGAAGCCATGTTGCCTGTCTCTCATGATAACACCTTCTGTTAGCCTATTGTTGATGGAGTCTTTAATAATTTTTTCCATGATCTTTCCTGGGATTGAGGTCAAACTGATTAGCCTGTAGTTCCCTGAATCATCCTTCCTTCCTTCCTCCCTTTCTTGAAGGTAGGCATGACATTGGCCCTCTTCCAGTCTTCAGGAACCTCTTCCAAGCACCACAAGTTCTCAAATATCCTTGCCATTGCTCATGCTGTCAGCCAACTCTTTTAGCACTCTTGGGTGCATTTCATCAGGGCCTGCTGACTTATGGATGCTGAGCCTCTCAAGGTGTTCCCTTACAAGGTCTTCACCAAATGTAGGCATGAGTTCACCTGTGCCCTCATAATCCTATGTCCTGTCAGGCAGGGCAATCCTCTTGGGCTGGTGAAAAACCGACGCAAAGTAATCATTACGGATATTAGCTTTCCCTTGGTGTCAAATGTCAGCAGCCCATTTGGTTCAGCAGCAGTTCAATGTTGCCCTTATTTCTCTTTTGACTTGCCATGTATCTGAAGACTGACTATTGACCTTGATTCCCGTAGCCAGTTTGAGCTCATTTTCGGCCTTGGCTTTTCTGGTCTGCTCCTTATAGAGGCAGGCCAGTGATGAATAGTCCTCCTTAGAGGTATTTCCCATCTTTCATCTCTTATAGGCTTCTTTTAAGATTCAGGAGGTCCATGAGTTCCCTGTTGAGCCAAGGTGGTCTCCCAGCCCTTTTACTACCTTTTCCTATGGGCCAGGACTGACTTCCCTTGTGCTTTTAGGATCACTTCCTTAAGGAAAGACCACTCATCTTGGACTTCCTTCTGTGTCAGATCGTGATCTTTCAGGGCCTCAAGAACCAATCTCCTGAGCTTATAAAAGCCAGCTTTCCTAAAGTCAAGGATTTCTGCATTGCTGATAGATTTGCCGGCTTTGCAATGAATACAGAAAGTGATCAACTCATGATCACTGTCACCAAGCATCCCTCCAATCCTCAGGTTGCTCACCAGATTATCCCCTTTGGCCAGGACCAGATCTAGCAGTGCCTCACCCCTTCTTGGCCCATGGACTTCTTGAATCAGATAGGTCTCGTCAGTGAAAGTGAGGAAGCTCTGCCTGTCCCCTGGTGATCTTAGTTTAAAGCTCTGTCAGGCAGGTCAGCCAATCCAGTCAAGAAAAGCTTCTTATTGTTGCAGTGAGGTGGAGGCCATGTCTTCCCAACAGACCACTGCCACTGTCTCTGAGGCGCGGACTGTGATTGAAGAAGCTGAAGACTTCGCGGTGGCAAAGTTGCCTCAGTCTTCTGTTTACTTCATTGATACATCTCTCCTTCCTGTGCCCGTGACCCATAACCAGGAGGATGAGCCCAGCCCCCAAACCTCTGAGCCCACACCCCAGAGCCCTGTAGTCACTCATGACCCAGCTCAGATTCCTCCGAGCCATGTTGTTTGTGCCCACATGGATGAGAAGCATAGGGCAGTGGTCGGGGGGCTATACATCAGCTAAATTCTGGATATGGGTGCGTGGGAGGCAGCAGACCTCACAGGCAAAGGGGTCAGGGTGGCAGATTGGGCCCTCTGTCTCCCTCAAGAGGAAGTCTCCCACAATGACCACTCTGCACCTCTTCCTAGATACGATTGCTGGTCGCCTTCCTTCCTTCCTCAAAGCGACTCTACTGGCTCTGTTCATGTTGTGAGTGGTTCATATTTGTTGTGAAGTTCTAGGGGGGTGATGACCCTAGTGCAGGGTGTGAGAAAGTAAACAGAGCCCTTGGGGTGCTTTACATACCAGACAGCTGAAACTAAGGGAGGAAGAGTGGCCGGCAGTGACAAAGAGGGAAAATGAAAGTAAACAGAGCGTACATTGTGAGCAGCTGGCAAGGATACCGCTGGAGACCAGAGGAAAAAAACGGGAATCACAGCAACACTTCCAGAACAGCTTCTCACTCTGGATTGAAGCGGGGAAGCTGCCAGGAGGTATTTCCAGTGCTGGAAAGGGGCAGAGAGGGTCGATGCCCTGTAAGCAGCTGAGGAGCAACTGAGTGTTCCTACAAGCAGGTACCGCTGACCCGGCCAGAGAACCACTGTGACGACTACCAAAAGTAGGAGACACATGGAACTGTGCCTACACGAGGATTTTGAAATCACTTAAATGAAATAGCTGCTAAGGAACCCTTCTAAGGTTAAAGCCACCCTGGTGGGTCTTTGTTTTCTTCAGAAGAGAGATCCTACCAAGGGACCTGCTCATCAGTAGACCTATGTGGATCTGTAATGAGCAGAGTTAGATTAATCAGTTTGGAATATGAAAGACTGATCCCAAGGTAAAGGGGACACAAACTGACTCTAAAGAGAGACTGAGACAATTGTGTCTAGGGTGTTTGAGCCCAGTCTAAGGCCATCCCCTGGATATGAGTGTGTATCAGACTAAAATTACGGTCATCCAGGTTGCAGCCTACAGAAGACTGTGCATTAGAGAATTGGGCAGCATAACACCAGGCCGAAGAGAAGCTTTGAGTTCCACCTGGAGTGGCTAGGGTGGGGTAAAGGGAAGGTTTGGAGCCCCACAGAAGAAGACAGAGATCGAGATCTGAAGGATCACCTTGGGGTATTGCCTCCTATTAACACTGTACCAACAAAGTTGTGGCAGGTAAGGAAAGTAAGATCAGTCTCCTGGCAGATCGGGTGATCCAAGATTAAGGTCCATCCTGTCACCACTTGTAGGTAAACAAACTCTTGGCAGTGGCAGTAAGCCCTACAATACCTACAGTCATCACATGACCTTTGTCCAAACAACCCCTGGCTGGACTTCACAAGGGCTCCTCTTGTCTGCCCTCATCCTGCTAGCCTTCCTTGTTCTTCCATCCTCTTTCTTTAGGCAAAGAGCCTGTTGGCAATGTTCCCTCTAAGGAGCAGCGGTCCATAAGCACACCACCTTGGTCCGGTGTGGGACACTTACCGAAGGGGGCTGAGGTCTGGGGGCCAGAGGCTGGGGGCTGGAGCCAGGGGCTGAAGCCAGGGGCCGGGGGCCAGAGGCTGGAGCTGGGAGCCAGTGGCTGGAGCCAGGGGCCAGGGACTGGAGCTGGGGACCAGGGGCTGGAGCCAGAGCCTGGCGCAGGGTCCTCGGCTCCGGGGAAGTGCTCCACTCCCTCGCATCAGGGCCGGGGAGCGGAGCACTTCCCCAGAGCTAGCGGAGCCCGCACCAGTCCCCCTCCCCAGCCTCCATCCCTGCCTTGCCTCACCTCAGGGAGGAGCCGCTGCCTGCCCCAAGTGAGGCTCTGCCAGCTCCAGGACACTGGGGGACATGCCCCCCGAGGCTATGCCGGGGAGCGGAGCAGTGTCCTGGAGCCAGTGGAGCCTCACTCGGGGCAGGCAGCAGCTCCTCCCCGAGATGAGGCAAGGCTGGGATGGAGCCTGAGACGGGGGGGATGGCGCGGGCTCTGCCGGCTCTGGGGAAGTGCTCCATGCCCTAGCCCTGATGTGGGGGAGCAGAGCACTTCCCTGGAGCCGGCAGAGCCCGCGCCAGGATCCCACCCCAGCCTCTCCTGGTGTGCGGCCTTGAAAAGGCTGTGCACGGCCACACTTAGTTGTGTGCGGCCATGCACACGCGCACCTTAGAGGGAACCTTGCCTGGTGGTAGGCCTCAATCTCCTCTTTGCCATTCCTGATGGCACACAGACTCACCATAGCAGCCTAGAGCTCCCCTATCTGGCACTCTAGGGACTCTGTGTCCTTGCTCCTGATCCCAGTTGCCTGCATTTGAGCCAGGCAGCCCCCACAGCCGAGATCCAGGGGATCTGTCTGGGTGGAGGCTGGAGCCATGGGCTTTGTCTGAATAGAGGCCTCATTGGTACCGTGGGCGGGGGGGGGGGAGGGAATCTTTGGTGTGCAGCGCATCACAACCATTGCACATAGGTAGTAATCAGGGCTACTGCTGTGCCAACCCTTCTTTTCAGGCTGGCCATCTAGAGCTTCGTGCCCCTCCTGCTCACCCTCCTGCATTAACTCCCATGCTGGGCCCAGAGCATGTCTGTCTGCATGCTCCATTTGCTCCAGTCACGTGGCTCCCTTGGGGGCTGGGCCAAGTAGGAGCCGGGTGGGGGCATGACCCTCCTTTTTTACTTTTGTGAAATTAATTCAAGGCAACAAAATTATCAAGAAAAGTTCAGTGATGCTCTGAGTCTCAGTTATAATATGAAATTACATTCTCAGATAGTAAGTGCATATTATAACAGACATTCATAAGTGAACATGTAACTGTAGCACAAAACAAGCATCTACATGACTGGTTAGATACCTCCATAGATCCACGCATTCAAATAGCCAATATTTACATGCACTTTGGGTACTTGCACACAAGCCAGGCTTCCCATTTCACCTGCAAACTTGGGGCCAAAATATCCACATCTCTATCCAGATTGAGATATGATGACCACAGTATTGTATGCATGCTCTTTTTGTGAATCAGAGTCATATTTCTAGTGCATGTTTTTTTGTGTTTTGGAAAAACAGCAGAATCCTGAGGCATTATTTCTCTAATTTGTACCAAATGTTAGGGAGAAGGGCAACCTCCAAGAGCTGAAAATTATAATTTTTCATCTTGGGTCAGTGATAGCATTTGCCATATCCCCCTGCTTAATCTTAACATATCTAAGCACTGCAAATGAACTACTTGTGTGAGAGCCAGTCAGGGAATTTCACAATCCCTACAACTCATTACAAATTTAACAGCAGCAATACTAAGTATTCATATGTTTCAGATAACACATACAAATAAGCTGCACTAAAACTCATTAGGGGAAAAAATTAATAATGCTTCCATCTGTTTTCTGTATAGCTCACATAAAATACAGAGAAATGGAAATGAACACATTATTTTAAAGAATGTTTATATAGCTTTCATTTGATTTTACTAAAATAATCTCCCATGTATTTTTATTTCCAAAGTGCACAGTATTGTATTTTTAAAAATGTGTGTAATATTAAAGGGGAAAAAAGCCTCACCACTGGCAAGAAGGAAACAAAATAGATGAAAAGATGCTAAACATTCAGTCTTACAACTACCCATTCTGCCTAGAGTGGTTCACTCTGCCTAGTAGAGTGAATCATTTTGAGCTAGAATGCCCCTTGAGCCCAAATCTGGGTTGGAATTGCTTTGAGTGGAAGTTTTTAAAGCTAGCACATCTTTTTAAAATCTGACCATGTCTTCTGCTTTTCCTTTTGTTTGCCTTGGCTTGTTGCCTTTCTCTCTTTCCCCTGGCAATGCATTCCAATCCTTTTTTGGTTCTGCTATCACATATTCACTTTCCCATACTGTATCCACCATATAATCCCTCCCTCTCCATCTACAGGCAAAAATATTCAATGTATCCATCTTCTGAGGTTGCAAGTTTTACTTGCTCAGTCATGCTGGCCATTGCTTATGTCAGACCCAAATCCATAAGAAAGGTTTTTATTGGCGATAACCTGTAGAAAAGATACCAAATCATAATTGTGATCTCCCAATTCTTTTTGTTTTCCATAATGCAGCTGGCCCCATTTCTGTCAACCTATGAAAGTCAGTTGTATTGTACTAGCTGAATGTCAGTTTGAACATATAAACTTACAAGCAGTCATACTGGACTAGCAATATAGGTTTTAAAAAACCAACAAGCAAACCAAAAACTAACAGTTTAGTAGGTATCTCAATCTAGAGAACATAAGCATTAGCATCTACCATTAGCTTGGGTAGGTTCAAGAAAGAAGAAAAGTGGAGAAGGGCAGTCAGTTAGCCAGGACATTGTCCAAGGATGCTGCTTGTAAGACTCCTTAAATATACAACTTGGGTTAGTAAGTTTCTGATAAATTTTAGGTTCCTTTCCTCTCTAATAATCAGGTGGGAGAAGAGGCTTTGAATCTCTACTCCCAAATTAAGAATTTCCTAACTTCAGGGCAGTTAGAGGGCCTCTGCTACTACATAATTTCCCAGCTTCTTTTTTTTTTTTGTGGTTCACTTCTGTATAAGAAGCTTTAGTAAAAGGTTCTGCTGCTACTTTTACAAGAGGCAGCAACAAGGAGTTGACCTGCTTCATAACAATTTTACAGTTAGGGTTAGCCCTAAGGTTCCAAAGCAGAAACAGTGTAAATGACCAAAATCTTGTTGATTTCTTAAATATTGGAAAAAACTATGAGCAGCGGCATAGGCAGTAAAGCTATCTGCTGACTCAGGAAGACAGTGCATTTTATATTTGATTGATATGCCACAGTTGTTTTGCAGCCATAAAGATCTAGATTATTTTAAAGCATGTTTATTTTAAAGGAATGCTTAAATTAGGCAGAAATTGATGCCCTGGGCTTCCTTAACTGCTAGGGGAATGCTTCCACTCATCACTAGCAAGTGTATTTTATTTTGAGTTTTGGATAAACAGGTAGCTAAAAGCTTTGTAGCTGAGCATGACACACAACCATAGAAGTTGATGGTAGAATCTGCACTTTCCCCTGCTGAGAGAGTAAACAGAGGCAAAGAATGTTATTTCTCCATCTCATTGCAGGGTGCAGTGATGGTAGAATCTGTTTTTGCCCTTCTGTTGGCAGTAGCTTTCTGTAACAACTCTGCACTCATTCCACCTCAGACATAGCCCCTGTAGCACAACACATGTGACGTGTAATTTCAATGGCAAAAGATGAACACAGCCTCTTTTTCTCATGCAACATTTCATAGCGTCTTCACTGAATGGAGAATGTCACTCCTCTGCAAGGAAGTTGGGATGTGTATCACTGAGAAACTTAACTTTGTGCTCCTTTTTGGAGTACAGGGGCATGTCCATACATGTAGGCATGTGCACTTGCAGCAGCTCAAATAGCAGCAGGACAAATTTGTGCCAGAGATTTATGTCTCAGCACACGTGCCTGAACATGCACTTTGGTGTGAGACAAGTTTTGCCACTCGGGGCAAACTGACCCTCCCCAACTCCTCCCTAGTGTGCAGCACCAGGCTACTTGCTCTCTAAGGCCCAGCCAGTTGACATATGGGGACACTAGGGCCCCGCCCCCCATGCCAGATGGACTGCTTCAGCAGCCCTGACGTAGAGTGGACCCTGAACCCTCTATCCACTGCAGCAGTGTGGCAGCAGGGACTGCTGCCTGACTGTGACCTGCTGCCACCGGTGACAGTATCCGCCCCCTTGGGCCTGCAGCCCCAGGGCTCTTGGCCTTAAATGGCTAGGAGATCAGCCACCTCATTTGCCCTCCAGCTGGGTTCCTGCTCCCAGCCCTGGGCAGGGTTCTCTGCCTGGGTCCTACCACTTGCCTCACTAGCAGGAATCCTAGTGTTCCTTGTTTAAAAACTGCAAATTCTCCGATTTAAAAAAATCCCACATTCACTCTTTAGAATACTGAAATCCTTGTTAGAAAACACTAATACACACACACACACACACACACACACACACACACACAGGGAGAGAGAGAGAGAGAGATTGATTGAGATTGATTAGTTGGGTAATGTTTTATTGCTATATTTACAATTTTAAAGCAATTTGGAAGCCTACCAGTGACTCTATCATCATAATAAAATTAATAATAAAATTATTAATAAATAAATAAAATAAATAATAAAATTAATAATAAAATTAATTCTAAATAGGTATATGCATTGATGTTTGCCTTTGAGTTTTTTTATCATAGAAAAATCAGAGCTCCCCCTGACCCTTTACTAACCAGGATGTGGGGACAGCTGCCCTTCAGCCACAGCTCCTGCCAGTAGGTCTCATCCTGTCTGGCAGCTGGGCAGACAGGGTGTGAGGTGTGGGGTTTGCAGGAGGGGGTGGGAAGGGTTTTGGGAGGGTGTGGGGGTGGGTATAGCAGGGATGTGGGTTTTGTGAGTGGGTGTGTGAGGGTGGGGGAATGTAGGGGTGTGGTGGGATATGGGGTGTGTAGGTGGGTGTGGGAGGATGTGGGGAGGGTGTGGGGTGTGTGGGTGAGTGTGGGGTTTGTTGGGGGGCCGGCACACGTCTGCCCCTCTCAGCCCCTGTGGCATACAGACCCTGGTGCTGGCTGCAGCAGTCAGCCAGGCTGTGCATGCTGCAGCACAGCCCTGTGGGCTGCAATGCCACCTGACCCGTGGGCCTGCCCTGGCATGGCCTGCCCCACTGGCATGGGTAGTGGTAGGACCTATCCTGGTCCTGTCCAAAGACAAACTAGCGGGGCAGGCTTGGCCAGACCAATCGGGTCCGTGGGTCAGGCAGCGCTGCACCCCATGGGGCTGTGCTGCAGCGGGAGTGGCTTGGCTGGCTGCTGCTGCCAGCACTGGGGCCTGTGTGCCACAGTGACAGTGGGGGGGCATGTGGTGCCCCCCCGCTCAAAACCGCACACCCACAAATCCCCACACAAATCCCATACACCCACCCACACACCCATAACCTCCCCGCCACTTACCAGGAACAGTGCCTGGGGCCAGGTCATGCTGCAGCCTTGCCCTGCTCCTGTTTGCCCCAGCATGCTGAGGCAGCGTGCTGGGGCATCAGGGGCACCATAGAGATGCTCTGGTCAGATGCCTTAGGGCACAATGCAGGACTATGCCCTGCATCACTTTTTTCCCCGTGGGTTTTTTTTTTGGATACCTGGATTTCCAGGTATCAAATTTAGAGCCCACGCTGCAAATATACAGCATAGGGAACATTTTTTTTATCCCCAGCATGCTTCTTGTGACATCTCAAACTGGTTTGAGACGCTGCAACAGGCACATGTATGCTTGCCTGGACACAACCCAGGAGTACAGAACAGGGCTCTCTTGATCAGAGAGCAGGTATATATGGATACTCAGCAAGTGCAATTTAAACTTTCCTTCTGGTTTTAAAGTTTCTGTTGGTTTGAGAAAAGTTCCATATATGTACAATAAAAAACAACTCTTCTAGAAGTGGTAACAACTTTCAGACTTATTGCATCTGTATTTCCAAAAAGCAATCATCTCAACAGGCAGATAGACAGAAGCTGCTGCTTTTTTTTGTTTACAAAGCAAAGACTTAAAAGCAATTAGCTCCACTGTTACCACTCCAGGTAATTTAAAAGGGGAACAAGGATTTAAAAATAAAATTTCCTAATTTTTATGCTTTTATCAGTAAAAGTGTTGTGACCTGCAAATGATGATTTCCAACAGTTTACAGAAAAAAACCCCCAAACATGAAAGGTATTCATTTTTTGGCTTGGTTGACTTTTTTATATAAAAGGAGGGTTGCAGGGAAAATGATGGGTGTACAAGGTATTTTTGAGTATGGCTCAGGGTATCTATAAAACATCATTTAAGGTTATCTGTATAATATTAACTGAATTTCTAAAAATGTAAACATTTATTGAGATATCTCATCTCATGTTACTGCAAACTTGTAACACCATACCCAGACAAATGCAAATAATAGTTTCAAAGTCTTGTTTTCTTTTAATTGGACACACACAAACAACTTCTTAAGCATTGACTCAGCTAGCAAATTTAACAGCAATAGATGTTCTTGTTCTTGATGGAGAATGTAGCTATATATATGTATAGAGCAGTGGGTACATTTAAAAATAAAAAAATGCATTTTGGTAAAGTTAGATAAAACTGCTACCTTATAAATATTAACTTGTTCTATTATTTACACCTGTGTTGATTTTTTATAAATAGAGAAATCTGATAAATATTTCTAGAATTATTTGAGGGAATTGAAGAGGATGACAAAAGAAGAAAGAGGGGATATATTTTTTCAAAATAATGGACTGCATTACAAACTTACTTCTAAAATGTGATGCATATAAATTGAGGTGGTAATTCATCCCTGGCTTCTTGTAATATGAACCCCCACAGTCTTATCTTCGATCCTGTGATTTATGTCATCACTGGAACCCTTGCTAAAATTACAGCCATAAATGAGCAGTTTAGAGTAAATTATTCTGTGTGTTACATACTAAATATCTGAGAAGAAACCATAATGAGAAATGCTATATTTTTCTGTGCCAATGTATAAAATGTAATGTTCTTTCCCTTTATCATGATTATCATCAATGTTATGACTCATTTGGGCAATCAGTTCTGATCCTATATTTGAGTTTCAACATATGATGCAGTCTATGTAGTCAGTTAAGGGCAGAATTGTGGTTATATCCTCATATGGAGGCAATGTGTTGTCTATTTACTCTTGGAACAATGTGCAAAGCAAATTATGATTCCAGGTGCATAAACATGTTTGGGAAGGTGTGATGACTGTAGGTATTGTAGGGCTTACTGCCACTGCCGAGAGTTCATTTACCTACAGGCGGTGACAGGATGGACCTCAACCTCAGATCACCTGGTCTGCCAGGAGATTGATCTTGCTTTTCTCGCCTGCCACAACTTTGTTAGTACAATATTAATAGGAGGCAACACTTTGAGGTGATCCTTCAGGTCTTGATCTCTGTCTTCTTCTGTCCCCAATCTCCCCATAGACCCTGCTAGCCCCCCTGAGCCTTCCCACAGTTGTTGCTTGCTCCCTGATTCTCTAATTCCCCTCCCCCCCATAGATGCTGCCTGCCCTGCTGGTCCCCCCAATCCCTCCCGTGGATCCTGCTTGCCCCCCTAGATCCTTCCATAGACTCCACTTACCCCCTTGATCTTGATTCCCCCTCCCCCCACAGACACTGCCTGCCCTCCCAACCCTCCCTGAGATCCCACTTGCATCCCTAATCACCCCATGGATGCTGCCTCCCCCCCCAGTCCCCACCAAAGACACTGCTTGTGCTCCCCAATAACCTAATCCCCCATGCAGACCCCGCTAGCCTCTCCAATCCCTTCCATGGATGTTGCCCTGCCCCACTCCCCATGATCTCCTGTGGATGCCACTTGTCTAGTTCCCCCTCCAGGCCCCTCTGCCCCCCACCCCGAAGCCTGCTTGTCCCCCTGATCCCCCCAACACCCCCACTAGCTATAGATAAGGTGTCCATTTTTAACTCAATCTAACCTTCCCCTAGCCTTCCCAAATTTCTGTACCTCCAGACCTAAGGGATTTGGGGCTGCTGAGATGCCTTGAGCCCAAGGGATTTCAAACACTCTGAGCCTGGGAAATTACAGCTACCACCATCTCAAAGTGTTGGGGGGGTGTGGAGTGACCCCACACCTGGAAGCTCCCTCAACTGAGGGGGCTTCCAACTGTGGGAACTTGCTTCTTGCTGGTGCAGGGGGAGCCTGGGATCAGGCTGCACTTGCACCAGCAATAAGATGCAATAGGATCTAATGTGCAACCCCACAATTGCGCCTCCTGCCATGCACGTGTGGCATGGCAGGATGTGTGACTGTGTGGATCGCACAGTGGATCCCATCACACCTTTACCTGCATGGGTAGAGGGGGCCTAGGATTAATTCAAGGGGAAAATCCCCAGAGCATCTGTAGACTCCAATGTAGATTCCAATGTGCCACAGAGCAGAAATGGGAGACACTACCATGCCACAAATTTTCTCTAGCTTTCCTCATCAGTTATATTTGCAAAACCTCTTATAAAACTCTTGTTCTTCTCTGGACTCTCCTGAAGCTTTACACCAGTGGATGCAAGGCACTAGATTAGAGGCACTCCTCCATAAATGTTGTGAACCGAGTAGTACCCAGTTTCAAAAAATAATTTATATATTACAGTGCTTACTTCTCTACAGAGGAACCAGGCAGTGGTTGGGGGGGGGGGGGGCGTGGCCGCACAGGGAACAATTCTCCAGCTCTCTTCACAGCTCATGGCACACTTCAAAGGATCTGGCAGCACTCTTGGATGCTATAACACCCTGGCTGAGAATCACTGTTTTAGAGTGTGGTGCACAAAATACAACTCAGTGCTCCAGCTAAGGCCTCACCAGTGCAGAAGTAGAGTATGTCTTAAATGAGTTTAAGAATATTTTTAGAAACTTGAGAACTTCCATAAGTTAAATAAGGAATTTAAAGTATACCATGTGGGTAGCCAGGGATGAAACTTTAGCTGTTCTTGTGAAAACATGCCCAAATATGGGCCAACATATGAGCTTCCTTTAAAAGACCTTTTAAGGCCCTGTGGTAGCATAGGCCTAAGGCTGGTGAGAAGCTGTCTGATCTTGAACTCATGGCACCCCCAAATCTTTAAAAAGAAGGTGTGCAGCCCAGTTGCATGCCCACTTTTTTAAAGTCCCAGGGTAGCAAGAAACTGAGATCAGAGAAAAACTCCCCGACATTGGGCTCATGCCAACCTTAAATTCAGAATCCAGCTAAACACCCCGGTGTACCAGGAGCCAAGCATCAGGGAAAGGCTCCCCAACATTGGGATCCTGTGCCTTGGGACTTTTGAAAGTTTCCGTACAGTCCATCTGCACTGCTGCCCTTTGAACATGACGGCTCCCTACAGGCTAGCATATTCAAAAAGGTGCATGCAGCTGGGATGCATGCACAACTCCTGGTTGCCTACATACAACATGTTAAAAATTGAGCAGGATACAAACAAGTCACAAAGATGTTCTACATAACAGTTATATATAATGGATAAGTATATGTAGAACATATTTGCGGCTGGTTCAGTATTTTATTGCATCTTAACTATACTGAATGTGTGAAATGCTGCTATTTACCATGCAGTCAACATGCTCATCACACAATAAATATAACATCTGTCAGGGGTCAAAAGCTGCAGGAATAGAGCAGGACTTTCTCTGCAACAGCTGTTCTGGGCTGGTATGACACTGTGTTCAAAACATGAAAGCAGAGAAACACAGTATTATATGTGTGTACAGTTCCCATGTTTGATTCAGTGTTGTGCTACCCTTTTCAAGAGAATTAAAGAAAAATGGATAAACATGATAAAAAAAGAATGGGCCTAATGCCAAATCAGTATGCAAAGTTTCAGTGATTACTCAGATGAAATAATATTTAATGTAAGCAGCTTTCTTAAAATTTGGGGATGTAGAACTGAAACTCTAATGATTTTATCTTAATGAGCCAAAATAAACTTTATAAATACACTTGAAAACCCTACTTGATAATTCTAATAGGGATTTTTTTTCTTTTGCTTGGCCTTTTGCTGATTAAATAATTAAGAAAAAGCTCTAAAATTTATAATCTCTTTAAAAGAAGAAGTATAGGCAAACCTAGCGAAGGTAGACATTAAAGTAATACAGTTACAAAGTTCAAATAATTTGTCTGCTGTTATTTATTGTATACCTTTGTAAACAACTTCACTAGTTTTGAAACAGAAGCCATAGCATATGTACATCTATTACAGCACTATTTTGGAGGTTCACCAAAATAGTGCACCTATGTCTAGAGAGGACTTATTTTAAAAGCTTTACAAATCAATACATACCACATTGTATAAATCTCTTAATAACTTTCTTTAAAATGTCAGAGTATATTTTAGTAGGGATACCATTTACCGCAAATTTGACCCACCTTTTTTGTGAGTAGAAAATTGTTAGCTCTGATAAAAATAATTTATGATGAAACATATACAATGAGCATTTTAAATGCACATAAATAATGATATTTTGGGGTAATAACATCAGTGTGCATGCTAAGATTTTGATCATACCCTGCCCAGATATGTGTGTGTGTGTAAGGAAAAAAGTTCTATAGAGACTATAAGCAAATTCTTTTGCTCTGTGATGTATGAGAACCATCAATTTGCTACAAACAGAAAAGAAATTATTGACTTATGTTGTTCAGATTGCTTTTACTGACTTAAAATATTCTGGTCCCAAGTGAGTTTGAGAACCAAGTAAAACGAGAGTATTACTTTATTGTACAGAGCATGCTAAGTGATAATCATACTTTCTTGTAATGTCTAATATAAAACACAGACATTGTGTTAACTAATATCACTTGGATGAGCCAGAAGATAGGATGAAGGAATAAGACAGTCACGTCCAATTCCACATGGATTCTCAGCTCAGATCCTGGTTTTTGCACAGTTTACCTTGCGAACTTGATCCGAGTGACATTTCACAAATTCCTGGATAAATGTTGCTACACTCTGCCAGCAGAGAGACAGGCTGTGTCATGCACAGATCAATAATAGCACTGTGTTTCATCAGCCTCAAAATCAAAAGTGCTTCATCTGGCAAAAGCCATGGCCCTTGAGGATCTGACATACATAAACTGAATACCCTACACGGGATGTCTACTCTACAAGCTGCCAAGATAAAGTAAAGACTATTTGGGAGCTACAAAATGAAGAATAATAACAGGAGTTTTTAACTCTGTTATTACTAGAGGTGTGAACAAATCTCACAAACTAGCTGCTGAATAATGTAAATTAGGCTGTTTAAAATTCTACAGCTCTTGACAGAAAAAAATGGAATCAGGACAATCCAACGCTTATATTCTTTTGAAGAATTTACTATAAAATGCTAACATATTTAAATTGAATACGAATATGTATACATAGCCCAATATCCTATGATGAAAATAAAGTATAATAAGCATTGTTTGCAAAATCACTGTTATACGTTAAAATGTAGCATAACAATTTTCTCTGCTTAGAAAAAACTGCTCAAAGATATCGTCTTGACACCCAACAGCACCAGAAACTTTCTTCAGATTCAAGTCTCCATTCAGTAGAAATATCTTTCTTTCTTAATGCTGCTATGTTCCTATTTTTCTTCCCATCATCCAAATTTTATTTCTGAGCCACATATTTTTGTAAAATTGGTTGTCGCTAACCACAACCTGAAACTAGCTCCTGTTGATTTAAACTGAAATTATTACCAGTTCCATTTGCTCAGTCACAACATACTTCCCACTTGTTTGTTGCGTCAGATACCAAATGCTTAATTTCCACCCCCCATCCCACCTTTCCAAAATATTCATTGTTAGTAATGAGCACTTGCAAATTGACTTCTGGAATCCAAACCATTTGAAATCAATATAGAAGACCACAGCAGAGATGCTGGCCTAACAAGATTAAATCTTAATCTATACCATTCCTTCAAGGTAAACGATTTTTCCCTCAGAACGTATAGTTCACAGGTACCTCACTGATGAAGAAAAATGTATTTAATATTTAGCCTAAAAATTCCTCTCAAATGCAAAAGAACTTTGGAAACAATAAAAAAGGTAAAAGAAAAATGAAAAATTGGTGTGAGAGATTTGTACAAATGCACAAACAAATGTTGCAAACAAAGGCATTAGAATTGACGGCTCTCTCCTGTAGACCATTTTTAGCTCACAGAAATAAGTTTTCTCCCCATTTCCCTTCTTTGAAGATCATTCACCCCACCTGTACTCATCGCACCCTAGTCCTGGTTACAAATGCTCTCTGATTTCTTACCCTATAAAATGTACCTCTCTTTGTGCCTCACCTCCATTTCTCTGACCAGCTTTTTCATTAGTTTATGTGCATATCTTCTTGTTTCATTCCCTAAGTTACCTATCCTTGATTCTCCTATTATAGTGGTAATTTCAACTATATCTATATTTGTCCTCAAATTAAGCAACGTCTCATCCCTTCACTATTCTACTTATGACCTCATCAGTGCTATGCCACAAATTCCATCAAAAACTACCCTATGTCCTAGTCATTCTCAAGAACCATCGATACCAATGGCCTCTCCAATCTTCTTTGATGTCTTGGTCATTCTTCTGGTGACCTTCTTCATAACTATACCCAAAACCTCATATTGATAACCTGCAAGTATAAAGTCATGTGACTGTATTACCTAAAAATACCATATTTCATTACAATTTTTCCGCTGCTTTCAGTTCATTTTTAACCTTCCTTCCTAACCCCTACCCTTACTCCAAGATCTTAAAAAAAAATTCCCTAAAGAAAAGCCTCTCTTCTCTTCTTCCTTTTCTTATTACTTGGTCCTCTCATCTTGCTTTTGCTTTCAAGATTATCAATACTGTTAACTACTGGATTTCCTTTGTACTTTCCCCAAGTACAATGAAGTCTTGATATCTATCATTTTGTTTTATGAACTCTCCCTTAGCCCTGATTAACACAGTCTTGATTACCTTACCTTACCTTACCTGATGGACTTTGAAAAATTGTCTTCTCTCTCATTTCTCCAATCAACACTCATAAGCATATCCCAGAACAAATGAAGTCAAGGCTTTCTTCTTTTTAGAGCACAGATACTGTTTTTTCTTCACCTATCTATCTACAGCTGAAGAATGCCTCTCCCTCTTCTAGTGTAGCCTTTAGGCATTCAAAGACGGCATTCTTTTTCACCATTTCCTTCATTTCAGAATTCAATCACCTCTTTTGCTCCTATCATAATTCTGAGACTGTTTGTAGTGGTGACTATTACCCCACTACAGGACCCCTTCCTCTCTATAGTCTCTTTTAAAAAAACCTCTTTATCACCAGCCTGTATATGTAATTCTCTTGACTTGTTGAACTAGTCAGCCAGGCTTTAACTCTCCTCAACGCTCAGATCTCCAGACTTCAGCTTGTACAGAATATAAATGCCCAAACTGCACATATAATGTAACTCAATGTTTTTTCCCACTACCATTCTGGCCAGCTAAATATTTAGTTCTGTGTTTTCCTTCCATCAGCCTACCACAGATCACCAAAAACATCATATTTCTCTCTCTCTCATCTACCTTCTACACTTTCTTAGCCGATATAAAACTGGTTTCTGTTGGTCCCTTCAGAAAAATCTGCCCGTTGCAAGTGTAAGAGTTGATTTCCTGCATCTCTCTGCTTTTGACATTCCAAATCACTTCAAATCTCATCACAACATATTTTCCCATCCCCTAAAACTCTTAACATATCTTTTTTATTCACAGTAAGCTACATTGTATTTTATTACATTTCTGATTAAATCAAATTGTACGATGCACCAAATTTAACGTAGAAGTGGTATTCTTACAGAACCCCCCCCCCCCCCCGGGTGAAAGTAGACGATAAGATCTGATACAAAACACACAAAAATATCTAACTATCTATCTGCTTACCTATCTACATATCAGTTTTCAACCTTGATGGTGAATGTAATTATTCTAATATACAGCAAATGAAACTGTATTTATATGTACCTTGGAAATCTAAAAAGTACGGATTAATCTATTAGAAGGTAAAAAGGAATCACTTTGGTCATTTGATCTCACCTCCTTCACAGCAAAATAGTTTGTGTTTGAGCTAGCATGAAAAAAAGACTGATCCTAATTTTAAAATTTCCAGTAATGAAGAATCCAGCACAAACTCTGATATTTCAATGTTTACTTATTCACATCATGGTAAAAACTGTGCCTTCTTTCTGGTCCAAATTTGTCTTGCTTTTTATTTTTATTTTATTGGTTTTTAAAATATTCAATACAAAAATCAGAAAAACATCAACTATACATGTCAAACTGAACTATGTCACAAACAAAAAGCCATAAAAGGAACAAGAAAAAAAAAAGAGAACAAAGAGGGAGGAAGAAGAGAGAAACATACAATGAATAACAACCTAGCTACCATGAATTCCTTTCAAACAGCACCAAAATTTTTAAAGTAGGTAAACCTGCTAAACATGACTCTCTCCATATATCTCATCTATGCCATCTCATTGCAACAGATTTTGACCTTCGGAGATGTCCTACATTTCTAATGCAGCAATATAAATGTATGCTATGCATTACTTATAAGGCCCACTATAACAGTGACATTTGGGGAGCATTCAGTTGGAATTTTTTAGGTACATACCCAAGAACATACATGGGGTGTGTGTAGAGCGCCTGAAAATTTTAACACGGCTTTTTTTTGGTGCCGTGTGTATTTGTGTTAGGACAAACAGCATTTTTGAGCGAGTTAAGCCTTGTGTGTCATTCCCCGCAGATTTCAGTAGGGGGAGACAAATACCAATTTACCCCCTGTAATGTCTTTCCTAATGTATTACAGCAGGAGGTGCATGTAAACCCAGTCCCTGGACTCTGGGAGTCTCCCCTAGGCACAGTCATGGTCAGCCCAAAATCCTTGTCACTTGCACCCGCCTATGCTCAGTCAGTCCGGTCTCTCTCTGTCAGTATGTGATCCCAGAGACCCCATCCCAATCCCAAAGACAAGCCACTTGAATTCTCCCCTCCCATTCCTTTCCCTTCCCATCCCACCATGTTACATATATATGTGTTTTTTCTTTTATTTACTATAGCTGTGATGATAACTGCTATGATATCATAAAATATTCAGGATTTAGAGTAGTGGGTGGGTGGGTGGGTGTTTGTTATCGCCCGATTGATTAGAGATTGCTATTGACGTTGATGGTGGTGGCAAGCTCTTTTGGCTTTTTTTTCCCTTGTTTTTTTGGACTACATTTCCCAGCATTCCTGAGCTCATTGATCTTCATACAGTTTCCAATGGAGGCTCCCATTAGAACCCTCCCATTTCCTGCCCAGGTACACAGTCAATCAGTTTATGTAGTGTCACATATGGCTTTTGGAGGTGTGTTATGAATTGTTTCATAAATGTTTTTGGAATGTTTTTAAAAATGTGGGTTGCTGTTCGGCTTGGTCCCCCACCTGTCTAGCCTGCCAAGAGCTATAATAGTTAACCTTCTCACCCACGGGGGGGGGGGGGGGGAGTAATTCAGATGTGGGTGACAGTGCATAATGCCCCCCTCACCCAATCCACTCAATCTGGAAGTAGCAAACCCCTAGCCCAGTCCAGATTTCCCCCCTGCTTCCCCTAACCATCCTCCTTTCACCCCCTGTCCACAACACCACATGCCCCTGTAGACAGACACAGATTTAAAGTGTAAATGAATTTATTTTAACATAACCAAGATAAAGAACAAAGTAATCCTAGGTGCTATTGCCAGAGAATCACACACAAGGGCCGCCTGACCAGCCTCTCCTTGAGAATATCTCCTCTGTCCCTGTGTTGCTGCTGCTGCCTGGACATGTCTCTGTTGCCTGGCCACTGCCTGTCACGCTTCTTCTCCCCATGACTCCTTGAAAACCGCTCCCCAGCTCTCACAGATATTGTGCAGCACACAGGCTGCCACTATAAAGGCTGTGATATTTTATTTCTCCATCTCGAGCCAGCACATAAGCACCCTCCATCGCCCTTTCAGTCAGCCAAAAGCACAGTCCACGGCCATCCTGCAACTGCTCAGACAGTAGTTAAAAACCAGGTTCTGTGAGTCGGTGATACTCCCTCCATGAGGCTTCATGAGCCAGAGTAAGCAGCGTCTGCTAATATAACCGGGGAAACAGCAACACTGTGGATCACTGTCTTCTCCACACTGGATGCTTAGTGTCCTTTCTCCACAAGGCCAGGCAGAGGGGAGTTTCTGAATGCATCATGTGTGCTGCCAGCCCACCCAATATAAGTGTTCGTGAACCAGCCCCAGTGGTCCACCATGGCTTGAAGGATCACAGAGGCATATGCTTTCCTGTTTGTGAAAGCCCTCCCCCTCCCCACAGGGCACAGCACTGGGATGTGAGTGCTGTCTAAAGTCCCCACGCAGTTCGGGAACCCCTTCTCATTAAAGCCATCTATGACTTGCTGTGGATTTGCCAGGCAGATAATTCTGTTTGCAGCAATCTCCTTAAGCAGCTGGCATACCTCATGAGTTGCCAGCCCAACCGTGCAGGCAGCCATGCTGAACTGGTTTGTGATGTAATGGAGGCTGGATGGGGGGGCCAGTTTCATGATGGCCATTGCAACCCTCTTGTCTGGTGGCCCAACACATGTTAGTGTTCTGCCTCATGATGTGGGGTTTCAGCATCAAGATGATATGATAGAATGTCTCCCTTTTCATTTGGAACATCTCCAGCCACTGCTGGTCATTCCAAGTCATCAGCACAATTCGCTTTGACCAGTCCGAGCTGCTCTCATGGGCCCACACCATGCAGATTCTGGTCCTCCTCAGGTTCCTCAACAGAGCCCAGTCAAGTTCCACTTCTTCACTTTCCTGTGTGGATTCCAAGTCCTCTTGGTACCTGTATCTTCTTATTTTTATTGTCATTAATGCTGTTAAACCAGGAACACAACTTGCCAGTGAACACTCTAGCACAGTTTCTATCCTTCTCAAGCAGTGCAGCAGTAATCCCCAGGTAAACAGCACTTGCAGAAGCAGTACTACCACCTCCTCCTGCTCACCCATGTCCTCCATATTCTTCATGTTGGAGGACTTTTCACTGTGTTGTTCTCCATCTTCACATATTTCATCCTCATTCTCCATTTTTCCCCTCTCTGTCAGCAGCGGCTTCTCACCCATCTGCACCAAGTGGGGGGCAGGGACTGTAGTGTTCTGGACGTTGAGTGGTCTGGAGCTTGGGTGTAGCTGCTTTTTCCAACACTTCACCCTGGGGCACTGGGTCTTTTGCACATCCTTTCATTCTGAGTTTAGCAGTCAGCGGTGTTCTGATGTAATCAAGCTTGCAAACAAAAAATGTTTTGCCTATTCCTCTCCTGGTAATGTAGGCTACTAAAAACTTTTGCCACTTTAGGGAAAACAGACTGTGCTTCTGTAATAAAATGTTGCACAAGCAGGCAGGTAGGTATCAATTTTTGCAACATTCCAGGCCATTGAGCAGCCATCCCAAAGCACAATGGCCTTATTTACCCCATCACCCGGTCTTTTTTGTTGTTAAAAACTCAGTGCTTCATCACCTTTGGGTGTTTTGACACTTACAGGTAATGACTTCACAATCCTTGAACTTTTCCCAGACCCTCATGCAAGCACAGCCTGAGTATAAAGGTGCCCCCCCACCAAAAAAAAAATTGCCAGCCCCCTTTCACAAATTGCTTGTGCTGTTGACAACAAACTGCTTAGCCATGTCTCAGAAAGCCAAGGCCAGCAGTATGGACCTGATGGGCCAGGAGGCTGATACCTCCAGCACCTGTGGACCCAACTGGATCCAGGAAGAACTGGAGGACTTAATCTACATTTGGTCAGAGCAAAGGATCATAGACAGGCTGGGAAGTAGGAGGAATAAGCCTGTTTATGTTGAGATCACAAAAGGCATACAGGTGCGAGGGCACAATCATGACTGGACCCAGGTCCAGTGAAAGATCTAGTCCCTGAGATCAGCGTTTTACAGACCCAAAGATGCTAACTCTTGTTCTGGGGCAGGTCACACAATTGCTTCCTTCTATTAAAAGCTGTCCATCATTCTCTCCAAGGATGTAGGTGACAACCTGGATATGGAGACTTTCAGCACTGGGATAGGGCAAGAGGATGAGGAGGAGGAGGAGGAGGAGGAGGAGGAGGAGGTGGCAGTGGCAGTAGCCTTTCCTGAGGGTCAAACCATAAGCAGCAAGTCTCAGCTGCATGGAGACCACTCCCTGCTCCCTGATAACCATGAGTGACAGGAAAAACCGTCAGTCACTATACACTTAGCACCACTTAGCCCCATTCCATGGACTAGCACAGATATTGAAGTTGAGGAGGTAGAGGGTCAGGAAGAAACCCATGAGACTAATACTGTTACCAAGACCCAAGAACATGGTGGACCTGGTAAGTCTCTTGTAATGTGCCTCTTGCCACTGCCAAGCAACTCCTGGGTTTGTGCTGGTTGGGTTTAGGGGGCCGGTGGGAAGGGGGAGAAACTCATGTGTTGCTGTAGGTGGGTCACCATGTTCTTTCGGGGTGGTGCATGATGGGTTTGATAGCTCATCCACAGACGCCAAACTAATTATTTGCTTAATTTTTTTGCAGCAAGACTAGGCAGTGGCAGCTGTGAACCTGTTTCTGAAGTGAGTACTTGTAAGTTTTGGGCAGTACAAGTGGTGCCCCACTGTTGCGGGGTCTGTTTCTGTGCCTGCCAGCATTTTGTGCGCTGCATGGTTGGGGTGGGGACATGGACTTTTCTCCTTTTGGGGGGAAGACAACCATTGCTTTTTTCTTTATCAGCCACCTTGTCCCATGGCTGCCCAGAACAGCGCCCCGCTCGCATTATGGCAGAGTGCTGCAGAGATTTTTGCAACAAGCAGAGACAGTCCCATGAAACCTCGCTCGAGGTTTTGGCGGACTCCCCCGTAGCCAGCGCAGAACACGCAGATGCCTGGTGGGATGAACTCCATGAGTCACTGTGTAAGAATGATACCATCTTCAAGGAAGTGCAAATCACCATGTGGAATTTCAAAGATGTGGTCAAAGCATCTCGTGTTGAATAATAGAGATCACAGGACACTTTCAATGATGCCTTTCAGAGTGTGCAGAAGTACCTCTGCAATAAACAGGCACCATGCCCAAAAGGGAAAAGTCGGTCAGAGGCAAGATGAGCGGAAAATTACAGGCAAGCTTGTTCACCCTAACTCAGTGGGGTCACACGAGGCCCATATGACTGCCAGCAGAACCAGGAGGGCACCACTGCATTTCAGGGAGACAGGGGCAGTTCAGGGTCATGGTGGGGGGCAAAGAAGCACAAGTAACTACAATAGTGTGTTGCAAACAATAAAACCTCATGGTTTCCTGGCTTCCTGTGTCTGCCTCCATATCCACCCTTACACTGCTTGGTTGCAAAAGTGGATTTAATTCATTGTTTGGATTCATTTCTCTGTTGGTTTTTCCTGCTGCTTGCTGCATGGTGCCAGGGGGAAGAGGAGGGGTTGGCAATCTCTCTTGCACAGGTACACAGGTGGGCTCCAGAGGTAAACAGGGGGGCTGCCTGGGTGGGTCACAACACACAAGTGCTGCCTGCACACAAGCGTTTTGCAAAGGCTTGTGTGTCACCCCGCTGCAGCCTGGCTTGCTTTTTTACCAGCCACAGTCACCCACAGGGACTCATGCCTTCCCAGGCTCTTTGGCCCACCCTTCACAACCCTTTCTTGCATTTTCCATTGATGGAAACTTTGAAAATGCGCTTTTTCAAGGCTCTTTTCGTGCTCTTTTCCAGGCAGGTGTCAGGCACTTTCGTCTTCATTTTGGAACGCCAAAGTGAGGCCATGGGTGCGAGGGTAGCATGGGATTTAAGACCTGCTTTGCTTGCACACAATCCCAGGGATTTTGCAAACTTTTCAGCCTGCTTTTCACGTTCTTTTCCAGCCTGATGCCAGAGTGTCTGGGTTTTTTTCCACAACAAAATGAGAGCACCACAAATTAACACATTTCCAAGTAGTGTGTGTTTAAGGCGCTATGGACTTTAGAGTGGCGGGAAATCCAAACACAAACGCAGTTGAAGGGCATGCAAACACAAACACAGTTGCATCGACATAAATGGGAAATAATGTTTCGTCTACACACGCCCATGATTGACAAAGGTATCAGTGCTGTCTTCAAAACCATGCTAACTCTAGTTCTGATTTTTTTCCAAAAAGATTTGCCCTGATAATAGGGCATGACCAAAACATGGGACCAAGCATTGCCTGCAATGCATCACATTTCCAAAATGTGTCTACTGGGAGTATGTTTAAATGTTTTAGAAGGAGCCCAGTGCAGAAGAAAAATGATCTTTTATAGTGCAAGACAAAGTCTAAGATCAATTGTTGATGTTCGTGTATTGTCAATTGCTGATTTCCACTAGGACTCTGTCATCTAGCTACCTACATCTCCATTCCACTTTAGTCTTAAATAATCTGTATCAGGTGTGTATTTGTGACATTATGGGTGCCGACAGATGTGCGGGGGAGAGGGAGGAAAGCACTTTCCCAGAAGAAGCAGCGTGTTAGTTTGACCTGGCTCCGCAGCATCTCTATAGATCGGGCACTTCAGTGGGGCTTTTGGCACTTTTAGCTAAAGCTAATTCAATCTGCTATTAGATAATAGTGCCATAAAAGCCCCACTGAAGCACCTAATCTATACAGACATTGATCAAGCCGGGTTCAACTAATGCAATGACCCTTCTTGTCATGTGCTGGGCTCAGCGCAAGGGTGCATGTAGTTTAAAGTAAAGCACTTTTTTGGGGCTTCTTTTACATCTGTAAGCAGCATATATATTTAGAGTGATGGCACAGAATGGGGAAGAGCAGGTTTCAAAGCTAAAAATAATATATCTGGAATATTTGGTAAATGTAAAAACATCAGTACAGACCACAGTATACAAGAAAACCACAGACCAACATACATATCTGCACAGAACCATCAATCACCCTAAACACACCAAAAAAGCTGTGATATACAGCCAAACCCTCAGATACCACCGCATCTGTACTGAAGAGAACACCCAGGACCACCACCTCACCAATCTTAAAAAGGCTTTCACCCAGCAAGGACACTCCTCCAGAGAGGTAGATTGCACGTTTGAAAGAGCCACCTGGATACCACGTGAAGAACTGCTGCAGTACAGAAGAAAAACACCCACAAATCGCACACCGCTGGTTATGACCTATCACCCCTCCCTTGAACCTGTACGGAAAATCCTCAAAAAATTGCAACCCATATTAGAAAGAGACCCTATTCTTAAAAAGATCTTCCCAGAACCACCCATCCTAGCCTTCAAACAAGCACCGAACCTCGCCAACCTCATCACCAGAAGCAAACTTCCTCAAGCCCAGAACACACCAAAAGAATCCAGACTGTGCCAGGACAAGAAATGCAAAACCTGCCAGCACGTCTCCACCACCCCCACTATTACTACACCCCACAACAGAGCCATCAGCATCCCTGGATCTTACAGCTACACCTCCAGAAATGTAATATACCTCATCTAATGCACCAAATGCCCTGATGGAAGATATGTAGGAGAGACCAAACAACAACTGCGCACCAGAATGAACGCACACCGGAAATCCATCAAAGTCAGAAACACTCAATTACCGGTGGGGGCACATTTCTCACAGGAGGGCCACTCTCTCTCCAATCTTTCAGTCCTCATCCTCAAGGGAAACTTACACAGCACTTTCCAGAGACGAGCCTATGAGCTCCATTTCATCAACCTGCTGGATACTAGAGATCATGGACTAAACAAAGACATTGGATTTTTGATACATTATAATCTGCCTGGCAACTGACTCCCCAGCCCAGCCCAGCCCAGCCCAGCCCCTGGCTTGTATACTTTTCATTCCATCCAGGAAGAGCACACACCAACTGCTGAAGCTTCCTTAGCCTGACGAAGGGTTTTTGAACCCGAAAGCTTGCTTAATAACTATTCTCCAACCATTTGGGTTGGTCTAATAAAAGATATCAAATTCACCCAAGGAACCTGGTCTGCCTCAGGTCTAAACTGATTTTCTAATACTTAATTACAATTGCATATACAGTAAAAGCCAAGTTATTCGGCACTTCATTAACCAGCATGCTCTATTAACCAGCATGACAGTCAACGCGGTTTCACTGAGTCCCACTTCTGGCCACAGCCACCTGGTAGGGGTGGGAGAACAAGTAAATGGCCTCTGAGAAAGTCAAGCCTAGTGCCTCAAGAAAGGCACCGAGGGCAGCAAAGAGCGGCGACAGCTGGAGACATCTGAGGAAAGCATGATAAAGATTCTCCTCCACTCCCCCTGGACAAAAGGGGCAGGCTGCCGATGCAGCTGGGTCCATGTGGCGGACGAGAGTGCTGGTGGCCAGTATCCCATGTAACAACTGCCTGGAGGTCACTGGTCTTTTTGGAGATGGGGGACTTATAAAGCATGCGCCATGCATGGTGGGTTGGCATAAGCGCCGGTACTACTATGTGCCTCCAGCACAATGTGTCAAGTCGAGTGGCAAGGACACGGGCGTGCCAGACCTGAATCACCCACAGATACAGGGCCTTCCTGGGGAGCGCGTCCGAGTACCACTGTCAGGAGACATGGGGAGAACCAGTAAGGCACCAGGCCCACCACCCAGGTTACTATCCACAACCGGGACAACAGGCAGTGGTGGAAAGAGTTCATCCAGGACATCCCCAGCAGGGAGGGCTCTTCATGCTCGGAGATGCTCCTCCAGGGCAGCTGCCGCATCCTCCAGGAGCATGGCCCACACATCCCTTAGGAAGTGAGCAGCACAGCAGACTGAATGCGTGCCCAAGCAGGTGGCCAGAGCCTCGGCTGAAAACCAGTCTGACTGGGTCATGTCAAGAAGTTGTCCCAGGTGTATGGTATGTGACCAGAGGAGGGAGTCAGCAAGGCTGCTAGAAGCAAGGCTTGGTAGCCTGCACTGCAGGGTTGGCTTATGGACCAGGGGCTCTTGCAGTAACTGCGAAAACTGCAGATGCCTAATATGGGGAGGAGGCAGAAGGCAGCTCACCAGGACTGCACCATGCTTTGATAAAAGGGCGGGAGGGTACCCCAATCCAGGATGGCGGGGTCCAGAAGGAAAAGCTCCTGGTTGAAACCAAGGTCCCCCACCTGGCACAAAAACAAATTAGCTAGCTGCCGCCAGGGCAGGGGGTCCTCAAAGTAGAGGAGCCTTTGGAGGGCCTGCAGGCAGAAGGGCACCACCCTGCCTACCAGGTCAACTAAGTCCTGGCTCCCCTTGGCAAATAAAGAATGGCTCTGGGGATCCAGTGATGCCCATCCCAAAAGAAATCTACAAGTCTCTGGAGCTTCTCAAGCAGGTCCAGCGGGGGGTCCAACACGGCACAATGGTACCACAACGTCACAGCTGCCAGGTTGTTAACAATAAGGACTCACCCGCAGTAGAAAAGGTTGGGCAGATGCCAGCACCAGCGCTGCAGGTGTGCCTCCATCTCAGCACCAAGGTCTTCTCAGTTCCATGCCGAGAAGACCAATGGCCCGAGGAACACCCCCAGGGACTTGAGGCCCTCCCAATGCCAGGTAAGACCCCCAGGTAAGTTGGGGGGGAGGGGGTTGACCCAGGGACCAAGAAGGAGTGTGTGTCTCTTGGTTCAGTTCACATGAGCTGAAGAGGCATGCTCATAGGCTTGTTGACAGGTGACCAAGGTCTGGACGTCACCCTGGCTGCAGATGAGGACAGTCACATCTCCATATGCTGTTAGCCTGACTGACAGGCAGCCTGCTGAGACGGAGGCAGATGGAAGATTTAGCCCAGTCAGGTGCCACCACAGTCCATGGAGTAGGGACTTGATGAACAAGGCGTACAGCATTCCTGACAGAGGGCAGCCCTAGCAGATGCCCCTGCAGGCTGGGAACAGGGCAAAGAGCATGCCATTCACCTTCAGAAGGTTTGGAATTTCCTGATACAGGATCCGGAGGGCAGAGGTGAAGACGGGCCTGAAGCTGAAGGCCTCAAGGGTCTGAAACAGGTAGTCATGGCCGACCTGATTGAAGGCTTTCTCCTGGTCCAAGGAGACAGGCCAAAGAGGTCTGCAGCCATTAGCAGGTCTTGAAGCAGGAACAGATTGTCCTGGATGGTCCTGCCCAGCACACAGTAGCTCTGCTCAGGGCCAATGATGGAAGTCATAACAGTGCACAGCTGGTTATCCAAAGCCTTGGCCAGGATCTTGTATTCAGCGCACAAGAGGGTCACAAGTCATCAGTTCTTGATGCAGCCAAGGTCTCCTTTCTTAGGCAGCAGGGTGAGAACTGCTTGGCGACAGCTGGTTGGCATTGTCTGGTCCACAAGACTCTCATGAAAGACATGCAAGAGGCAGGGGCCGAGGAGAGGCCAGAAGATCTTATAAAACTCGGCAACCCAACGATGCCAGGGGCTTTGCCCAAGGTGAAGTTCCTGACAGCAGCCGAGAGTTCCTCCAAAGACAGTTCCTGTTCAAGATGGTCAGTCTCTGATGAGCAAAGCCTAGGGAGGCTGCCATGTAAGCACCTAGCAGACTCTAGGCAAATTGGTTCAGCTGCAAACAGCTCCTGCTAGAAGGCGATGGCACGGCATCAGATCTCAACAGGATCTGTGAGCATTTGGCTGTCTGGGGTCTTAAGATGGTCAATGAGCTTCTGTGCAGCTCGTCATTTTTCAAGGCTGAAGAAGTGAGTCAGGGCATTGGCCTCTGTCAGCTCTTGGCAGTGAGCACAGACCCTCGCACCCTAGGCTACACTCTCTGCCAGCTCCCGCACATGTTTCTTGTGGAGCTTAGGACTCTCGACCAGCCCTGCATCACTACCAGCATCACGCAGAGTCACCTCAAGCTGCGCCACATCCTCCTCCAACTCCCAAACACGGCAGCAAAGCTTGTTTGTTGCCAACTGCGTGTACTGCTGACAGAAAACTCTAATCTGCACCTTTCCCACATCCCACCATTGCTTCCAGGAGAGGAGGGTGGCTCTTGTGGCCTCCCATGTCTGCCAGAAGTGAGCAAAGCAGTCACGTGAGTGTCCTGCAAGAGACTAGTGTTGAGGCACCAATAGGGTGCCCAGAAATGTGTCCTGCAAGGGAGGCTCAGCACACAAGAGACCAGGCTGTGATCTGATAATCCTGCTGGGATAATGCGGCTGCTGTATAGGAATGGTAAGTGGTGCCTGGCGATGTACAGGTGGTCAAGGCGTGCCATGGAGAGCCCACCAGCGGTCGCCTTCAGCCAGGTATACTGCCTCACATTGACATGGAGATGGTGCCAGACATCAACAAAGCCCGCTGCCTCCAAAGCAGTCTTCAGCTTCCAGGCTGATGATGTATGGGGCTCCGGCCCATTCCAGTCAACACGCGTTTTAACTGTGCAATTGAAGTCCCCACCTAGGTGAAGGTCATCATCATCAGATGTGCTCTGCAAAAAGTCAGCCAGTGTCTCAAAGGTGGTACATTCTCGTCCAGCAGTGGGCGCATAGATGTTAATAAGGAGGAGGCAATGTTGTGTGAAGTGGATGTGAATGATGAGCAGGCAGCCAGGGACGACCTCTTGGGCTACCTCTCAGTCAGGTGTCAGCTGTGGTGACAGAAGGATCACGACCCCTGTATTGAGGGAGGTGCCATGACTGAAGAAACTGCAGCCCTTCCAGACAGCATGCCAGTCAGCTTGATTGGTTCCATCAGTGTGTGTTTCCTGCAGAAAGGCAATGTCTAGCCTTTCCTGGCACACAAAATCAAAGAGTGCTGTCCACTTCTCAGGGTCTCTGCAGCCATTGGCATTAAGAGAGCCACAGGTTGTGGTAGCATAGAAGGGGGGACAGGCAAGGCCAAAACAATAGAGGAAGAGCCGACAGAGAGAAGCAAACATACAGGACAGGGAAAGACCAGGCCTACAACTCCCCAGCTGGCACATCTCATAACAAGCACCCAACATCACCCGCAAGCTTGCTAAGGCAAAAGCTATATTGCTGCATCCCTGGATTGGAGTGTAGTGCCACTGCTGCGGCCTTAGCAGACACCACAAATGTCTCAGGGTCTGGGAACCATTTACGTATGTGCTGTGCAACCCTCTGATGGTGCTTGGTCTGGTCTAGAAGCTCAGTGAGGTGCAGAGTAGCTAGCACAGGGAGGTTTCTCAGCAGGAGGAACAGGTTCTGCCTCTGGGGTGGGGACACTCCCTATTGAGGGGGACATTTTAACCGAATCAAGGGACACTGCCTCCTGAGGCAGGACTTCTGTTAACTCATCCTCAGAGGCAAAATCAAAGTCCAACTCTGAGGAGGAGCTGTACATGTCGGGCACCGAGAGCCATCAAGCCCTGGCGGGAGCACCTGACCCCTCACCAGGACTCTCTGCATCAGGCCCTCTGGGAGCAGCATTGCCTGAGGGGCCTTGGGGGGGGTGACATCAGTCCCTGGTCTCTTGGGTGGGGTGCTTTCCTGGGCCAGAGACTCTTGCTCCTGGAGCTGCTTGCAGCTCCCGGAGCCACTTGTGGCTCCCAGAGGGTCCAACCTCCATATCAATCTCAGGCTCAAGGATCTAAGAGGTAGGGGGTGGGCCAGTGGGTTCCCTCACCACCTCCTCTACCCCCAGCTCATCCCCAACCACTACAGGGTCTGGAGGGGATGCTGAGGAGGCAGGCAGAGAGAGGGGGTCCTGCTCATTAACCTCACCTCGAAGTGGTGGGGAGGTCTTAAGGGGATAATAACGCCTTTTTAAAAGACCCCTTATTTTTCTGGGACTTGCCCTTCCCAGCAGGAGTGGCTAAATCCTTCCCTGAGGGGGGAGGAAAAGGGTGGGCCAGGTTCAGTGCCAGTGCTAGCTGACTCTGATGAAACAGGTAGTGACTGGGAGGAAGGCCCTTCCCCACCACCCGACAGCTGCCACATCAGAGGTGGATGAGCCACCGTCGGGCACAGCCACAAGAGGCTCCACCGCAGCCGGCTTCTTTTTTGGGCACTGGATAATCAGATAAGAAGTTCTACCACAGCGAAAACATGAGGTGTCCCAAATTGCGAGGTAGATCTCATACCGCTGCCCATCAATCATGAAGATCATGGACTGAGGCAAACCCTGACCCTCCCTGTTAAGCAGCATGAACAGCTGCCTTTTAAAGGACAGGACATGCCAGAGCTCAGAGACTTTGCTGCCAAGCAGCAGTCTACGGACTAGCCTCGTAACCATGCCATAAGGGCGCAGGCAATTAGTGAGGTTGTCGTCCAAGAGAAATGGAGTCACGCTCGAGGCTACCACATGAATGGGTGGTGTGTCTAGAGGCGTTGCGAGGGAAAAAACATCCCTGACCGATACACCTGCTACCACAACCTCATTCACTAAAGCAGGGGAACTGAGGAAGATGATGGGGACTGAACTCACCCACGCAGCATAGAGGACATGTTTGCAGCCTATGAGTGCCCCCAGAGCAACAGAACACTACTCCACTCCAATGGAGGGAGGGGCATGAAGCTAGAGGCCAAAGCTCCAATCCAGAGGGGCTGAAACCCCAGCGGTGAACTGCTGGGAGCTGCCTTCAGCCATTCCAGCAAAAACAGGGTTAACCCTGCAAGGAACAAGAGGGCTGAGAAAAGGGGGGGGGTGGGGAAAGGCAAGGAAAAGTAATGAAAAGTGTGGGACTATAGTGGGAAAGGGGTCAGACTGTCTAGGGGAGGGAAAACAGTATAAGAGAAGGAAAAAGGCTCACAAAACAGAGAGAAGCTTTCAGAGCTCTGATCAAACGCTCCTATCGGCGGCCATTTTGAAAGAAAGCAAGAAAGAAAACAAATCTCCTGTATATGAAAGTTCAATTAAGAAATTAATTTCATGGTAGATGAGATTCTAAGCCAGTTAGAATGCATTCGGTGCTATTTATATCCAGAGACTGAAGACATAAATGGACTTTTTGGGCACATCTACACCACAATGACAGCAGCAGATAACAGCCAGGCTGTTCCCGAGCATTAGCAACCCACGTTCCCCAGCTCAGGTATTTAAAAATCCAGAAAAATGCCATTCTATGGTTGTCCCCAGCAGCTGACTTCAAACATACCAGAGGCTAAGATTTGAGAGTGGCTATTTAAAGAAATGCTTCAGTGATTTTTCATTGGCAAATTTCTGGGTTTGGAGCATGCATGTTGCAGTGGGTGTACAGGGCATGCTCCAAAATGCTCTAGCCAGAATTCATTGTTGCTATAGTATAGCTGTACCTGTACCTGTTAGTCTATGATCTGTGCAATACACTTGTGGTTAATTATGTTTTTCATATTACATAAAAATCATTTTGTGAAGATCACTTTTGGAAGACTAATTTCTAATATACTGAATGCAGGTAAATCACTATAAGCTTGCTTTGAATTTTTATTGAAAATAAGATTTATGGTTGTATTTCATAATCTACAGTATTTCTTTAAAAAGTACAAACCTCAGCACTTCCTTCTTTGTCATTACTGTACAACACTATTCTAAAGTTGAACATAAACTGGCATACTCAAGATAAATGCAGAACTGGGAGTTCTCATCATTTTCACACCTGTAACATTCAAACTCACCCTCAACTTCAGTATCCCTTAATCCTTTGCAGTTTTCCTTTTTCCTTCTGGGGGTACACGAGGAATCAGTGAATAAAGGAAGTATCTTCAAGAGAGAATTATTTAATAGATGGGGACTGAGGGGAAGGCAGATATTGTATAGGACAGAAGAGTTTTGCTAGGCAAAGGAAGGGTGAAAGAGAGTACTCCCCCCACTGCCCTGAATTCTAGATATTAAAAAATACAGTAAATTTGCTTAAGGTCCTTTTCATCCTTTTCATCAAAAAAGAACCAGCAAAAAATTGTGCCTAACCTTGAAAGAAGGGAAAAAGATAGGGGAGAAAGCGGTGTGCTGTTTATCAACCTGTCATCATACCAGAGTCAGTTACAGCAAATGGCCAAAGGAGATCAAACCGTGCACACCATATACAACTCTATCATAGATGGTCCATACCCACTTGTAACACATACCCAAAGCATCTACCTGTTGCACTGTCATAGTAATTTTACCACGTCATAGTCTTATTAGATGGTATATTTCCTGTTGATGCAGCCTCAGAAATGTCTGTTGACAATCCAGCTGTGCAATTATTTAAAAAAAAAATTGCACAAGGACAAAAATAAATAAGTAGGTATTTATTTAATATTTTATGGCTTCTTTTAGCTCATCAGTTTTTTGTATTCTTGAAGTATTTAGCTTAATCTAGGGTTCATGGAAATGTGGGACTGAAATCACTAGCTAAAGACAGGCATGTAATTACTTTCACTGCAAAGCTGCACTGTCACACCTAAATCCCAATTAACAATACTCCTGGCTGTTCTAATTCTCTCTCTCCAGATCAGAGACTTCTTATGCTATGATCTATCCTGATACAGCCCAAATTCACTTCTCCCTAATTCACAGCAATTAAGAATCTGATTTACAATAGATGCTTAAATTCAGCTAAGTATGTGGGAAATAAGCATGAACTTAAAGTGGTTTGTTGAATCATCAGTAACACTGATCCATTGTAAATTTATGCTTCTAGTAGAATAATGCTAGAATATTAATACGCAATTCAAATAACCGCATTCAATTGCAGTTAATTACTCCACCGTAAGATAGTATTGTTCCCGACAGTACTATCTTATGGCAGAGTTAATTAGTTTACTGTGCCCTAGTGCCGGTGCACTTGTAGATGGTATACTGTGGAGCTAATTAATCTACTCCACAATAAAGCGCACATGTAGCTGCACCCAATGTGAATGAAGCCAGATCATCTACCACAAAAGTCATGCCATTAGGCAGCTGAAGGAACATGGAGTAGGACTTGAACAAAAAAGCCCCTCCACTGAATGTTACTCAAGGAGGAAAAAATTATGGGAGAAGTTAAGAGTAACCCATGATATACAAGAATGACAAAGCCTAGTTGCTCCTGAGCAATGTTTGATAGTTTGAGATTCAGATTCACAAAAAGGGGGTCTAAAATCTCTTCCAATCGTTTGTATAACTACCTGAGGATCTACTGCAAAAGTTAAAAATAGGCCACATCAGGACAATGCTCTAAAATTTTGAAACCATGTATTTCACTATTCATTGCGATCAACACCTAAAATATTTCATTATTCTGCTACAGAAATATCTCTTTTATTTGTGACCTTATTCACAAAATTAATCTAGAACGATGCATAATGTTACATGGCTATTTGAGCTCCTGCAATTTAAAAAAACCTGCTAGATTTTTTAATAGGAATGCATCAGAAGAGCATCTACATACTCTGATAATGTAAATAAATAAGACTGTTAATATACTGCATGCTCCCCACACAGTATCTATTTTTTCCTTCATACTATAGTTTGTTAGCCTTTAGAACCTAACTTAGTCCAATCTAGTGTAAATATAATGCAACACTCAGAGTTCTAGATCATGCCTAGGGTTCTCTTTAATTTATGAGTAATATGCCCTTCCTACATACAATGTACTTCAACTAATGTTCACCAATAATTCAAGATGTCTTATTCCATTTTTTTTTTTTTTTTTTAGAGATCAAATAGCCATGTAAAAGGTATTTTGTTCTATTTTGGTTGATCTGAGGGTTTGGGTCCACCTGGAACAAGGTATAAGTTATAAGGACTGGGTCATAAATCCAGTGCCAACAGGTTCCACACAAAGATCACAAGTAAGGGTCCCCATATAAGACACAGGTCAGGGACACAAGAAAGGAGACAGAGGTGAGTCTGTCCTGGTAACCATTAAAACAACTTTTGTTATTCTCTCTTCTTTAGGTCATTACTATAGCACTGTTTTTGTCACTCCAATTTTGGGCCTATGAAGATTGCTAAACCAATATAAATAGCTTATAATGGAGGCATTCTTCATCTAAAAAAAATCATGTTTTATAGGTTAATTCATGCTTTAATACTACTTTAAACATGCACAGATTTTTTATACTTTGTTACTACTTCATTCATAATGCAGATATGGTGGAATCAATAAAACCCACTGACATTATTTAGAAAATATAATACAGTACATTTATAAATTGTCTGAAGTTTTCTTTTATAAATTTGATGAGGAAAGAACAAACACTACTTAATAGCATTCAGAATAAGCTTTCAAGGTGATATAGGTCAATCATCCATATACTGCGAAATATGATAACACAAATTGGTTATCTCCTAAAAAGCAGTTAATGTTAATTTGTTTGATATAGACAATACTTATTAAAAAAGGCTCAAATTCAGGACACTACTTAAATACTTTGTTGATTTTTTACTTAATGCAGAGAAATTGCAACCCATTTGATAACTATTAGTGGTTTTATTTGCTTTAAAAGATAACATACAAACAAATCACAAAAACTGCCATGCTAACGATATTAAGGATTTGAAGTAGGCTCAGGAAAGGGAACAAAAGATTGTAAAGGCTGAAAATCCTATATAAAACCCAGAGGCAAAGTCACGTCTGATGTAAATGGTAGACGTTCACTTGAGTTAGTGGCAGCTGTTTACAGAGCACCTGAATTCAGCAATCTTTAAAGTTACTCCACTGCAACTAGTCATTTCAGAAGTCTGAAAACTGGTTGATGTAATACACAGAGCACGTTAAAACTCAGGCACAATGAGAAGAGTGAGAGGGACAGGCAGAGCTCTGAGGCTGCTGTAGATTGTTCTCTGGTAGAATAGAGCTCTTTTTAAAGTGAGAATTCTTTCTCTGTCCTGTGTCTCATGCTTCCTCTTTCCTATATTTGAGAAGATTCACTAACTCAACAAAGCTCTGTGAAGCATGAATAAAAGCATAGTAACAGCTAGACAAAAGACTCTTTCCTTAAAACCTGCAAAGAAAATAGCACTGCTCAAGAAAAATCTGAAAATATTTTTTAAATGTTTCAACAGGAAATCTTTAGGCTGAATTATAGCTATCCCTGGCAGATGTTCATTTAATGGTGTGATGGGATCTGATCCCTGATCCCAACAATCTCACTTCCTGCCATGCCACATGCGCATGGCAGGATCCACAATTTTGGGATTGAGAGCTAGATCCCATTCACACCATTACCAGGCTGGTGCAAGAAAATTATGATCCCAGGCTCCCCTGGTACCAGCAAGTACAAAGCCTGTTATCCACAGCCCGGCATGAACCAGTACAGTCCTGGTGCCGGTCGGTCTCACCCCTGGGAGAACACTGGACCTGGCTCAAGACTCTGGTGCAGAACCAGCTCTGGGACCAATAATCAGCTGACTGTCAGGGTGTCAGAAAACCTTGTGTGCAGTCCAGATGCATATTTGCTTTTTAAGGTACCAGCACATTGGAGTCCCAGGGACCAGGGAGAGGTACCTCAATCCCAGGGTCCCTATTCACCAAGAATGTCAGGAAACTGCATGTGTAGCTAGGCTCCACACATGGTTTTTAAAGATCCTGGTTTATGGGGACCTCGGGATCAGGGAACCTCTCCCTGATCCTCATGGTGAGAATGTGTCATGTGCTTTGCTCTGCAGTTCCCTGGGAGCAGAAGACCAAGGCAGTCAATCTGCCAGGTTGCAGGGAACCCCTGTGGCTCTCCACAATCCTGACCCAGTTGATAAATTCCCCTCAAATTGGCACCATAAAAACAGTGGGGTGCATCCAGCTGCATGTCGGGGACCCTACCTCATGTTTAATTTAAGGCATGATGGAACCAACCACAGAAATATTGCACATATTTTGTGACGTGTGTTTGTGCCTGGTTTTGTGTTTTGTTGCACCATTAATTGCCTGAACATGCTGCTGAGATACAATCTATGATGCGATTAAACATGTCCTAAGTGTAACATCTGTCAGAGGCCTAAGAAACAAAAAACAGTTACACAACAGACAGCCTCTGGCCACAGCGTTGCACAGTGGTGGCCCCAGATCAGCGTCAGCAGCCTGCCTGCATACAGGCGCTGATCTCCCGGCACCACATTGCTATGTAGCTGCCAGGCCTGCACTGTCACGCTGAACTGGGGGCTAACAGGCACCAGGCACAGCAGCACCCTGTGCCACCTGTAGCCAGCCTTTGGCCACTGGGTCCTGCACCAGATGGCTCCAGGCCGCCCATAGCAGCCTGCCTGGACCCCACTGCTGGCACACCATTGCCATGTGTCTGCCTGTCCTATACCCCTGACCCTGCACTGGGTGCTTGCACGCGTCTGCCCAGGCCAGCAACACCAGAACTGCCACACGGAAGCCAAGAGAGACACTGAGAGAGCCATAATGGCATCTTCCCTGACAGCATATGCTGTGTCCTGGGGCCACAACTGGTCCCAGAAGACCACAGATCTCGTCACACTGTGGGGTGAAGCCCAGGTCCTCAGCCAGTTTGCACATAGCAAGTTCTCCAACACGCACATTTCTGAGGGCTGTCAGGCCACATGTGGGAGCTCAGGCACAACCAGTCAGTACACCAGGCCAAGCCACCATAGTGGGTCACCATCACTGACCACAACCGCTGGTTGGGGGCTACCTGCAAATCCATGCCATTAATGCAGCAGCTGGATGAGATCCTCATGCCCCAGGACCCTGGCCTGAGCCATGCCATCTACGCAAGCACAGGCAGTCTACACAAGCCTCCACTGCAGTCTGGCACCTACGGCAATGCGTCACCAGGAGAGGGCACCTTGAGCCGCCAGGAGCCCATCCCACCGTGCTTCCTGCCCCTGGCCTCAGTGAACAGTTCCAGGAGCCCAGGCTAGCACCTGTCTTACCAGCTGTGGGTGCACAGCCCTCCCCAGAAGGCCAGGCCATCCATGGCACTGCTGGCCCTCAGCAGCTCCAGCTCCTCCTTAGTGGGGACCTCTGCCCAGGCAGCTGGACATTGAGCCCCTGCATCCTAGGTCATCGCTGAGAGCTGTATGTCCTTGCCACCAGTGGGGACCAACTTGGGCTGCTGGGTACACTTACTGTTAGGGTAGCTTGTCATATTTTATACTTTAAAGTTGCACCTGTTTATACAGTGGTGACATACAGTACAGTTTAAAGTTTTCTTATATGTTCAGCCAAAAGTTCTGTATAGCCTCATTGTTATCTGAACTTTTCATTTTGCTGGTATTTGCAATATCAGCTGGTCTTGCCTCTTGCAAGCAGTTTATGGCCTTGAGGTTGCTTGCATGATGTTTCTTTCCTTTTCTATCATTGTAAGAAGTTTTTCCTAACACAATATAGTAATAGTTTTGTTACTAGCTCAAATTAACTGAATTTGGCACTAACTGGCTGAATCAGAGGGATGAAATGATTAGATATTTTAATGAAAGGTGATAAAGAAGACCAATGGACAACACCAGAAAAGGCCAAATTAAGAGGTGTGCTCACGATAGGTCTGTTGCACAAAGGAACATGCTGACAGGATAAAATATGGACAATATGCCAACTGCAGAGAGACCAATCCAAAAGCAAGGAGTCATCAAAAGAGTCAAGTTTAAGTATAGAAGCGGGGAGAAAGACAGTTAAGCTTTGTCATCATCGTCATCATAAATCCTGCTTTCAACACCTGCCTGAACCGTCCCAGCCAATGACACCCTTTGCTTCAGGAACTGAGTGACCATCTTTTCTGTTGAGCAAAATAACATCTGGAATTGGGTGAGATCATTGTACTAAGTGTTTTTCTCTCTCTAAATATAGAAACTGCTAAGATAATACTTGTGTACTAATAGTTAGACTGATTCTAAGACACCGAGTTGTCTGTTTTCATATTTCATGTTCCATTTAATATTTAATTGTGCTTTAACAATCACTAAGCACTATTTGTTGGACAGTGGTGCTATCACTTACCATGTCTACCTTTTAAGCCCTGCACTGTGGGGGGGGCCCTCCCCACCTGGCCTTGCCATGAGTCCCTAGCCCCAGGTCCCCCCCTGCACAGCATGCAGGGAAGTGGGAGGGAGTGCAAAACTTTACTGAGCAGCCTGTGCCCCCACAGCTAGGCAGGCATGAGCCTATCACATGCAGAGGAACGTGTCAATGTCATCCTCAGCTATGGGGGACTGCGAGGTATACTGCAGACACAGGTAGCCCTCCAGGTGGCGGCAGAGGTTGCATGGCAGGGTGGGCTTGCTCTCTGCACCATTGAAGCCCAGGGTCTTGCACCACTTTCACAGGTGTACCTGGGGTACCAGGGTGAGAAACAGCAGCAGAGTGTAGGGAGCTAGGCACCCCTTGATCCCCACAAAAAGCTCCTTGTGCTGCACCCAGGACACTCATCAGGGGCACGTTTGGGGCACAGAGCCAGTGTGGGACAGGGCTAGCCCAAGGGGGGGCACACATAGCACTGCCCAGAGAATAGGGTACTTTATTAGTGGTAGGTGAGGCAGGTGGTGGAAGGGCTCTGTGGGGAGGAGGGAAGGAAGATGCTCTGTGGGGATTGCAGGAGGAAGTGCAGTGGGAAGCGCAGGAGGAAGCGGTAAGACAGCATCTCTCACACCTGGTACCCTGGTCACTGCTGGCAGGCGAGAGGCTCACCTGGGGCCTTGGCAGGGGGTTCGGGGGGGGGTGCTGCTGTTGCTGCTACCTCTGCTTGCTGTGCCTCCTCTGCCCAGGTCCTGAAAAACAGCTCCCCCAGGTCTCACAGAGGCAGGACTCAGGCAGTGAGGATGACCTGGAGAATGTTGGCCTCGGCAACCTCGGGGCAGGTGGTGAAGGAGTGCCAGTGTCCTTCAGGCAGCACAAGGTCTGGCCCAGGCACCAATTGAAGTGTGCCTGGTGGGAGTCCAACTGGCCAGTGTAAGGCCTCATGAGCCAGGGGAGGAGTGCCAGGACTGCCACCACACCCAGCTGGAGGTCCAGCACCCCTGGAGCAAAGTACCTGCCCTCCACCAGAGTTGGCAGGGTGGAGTTGCAGAAGATGCAGCCATTGTGGGTGCTACCTGCCCATCTGGCACTCACGGTGAAAGAGTCCCAGTGGTCAATGACAGCCTGGAGCACAATGGAGTAGAAGCCTCGTCAGCTGTAGTCAGGGTAGTTGCTGAGGGGTGGGCAGGTAAAAGGGATGTGGGTCCTGTCTAGGGCCCCAATGTACTGCAGGAAGCCCAGGGCACAGATCCCTACCACTACCTTCAGGGGTTCGTGCCTCTGGAGTACAGTGAGCCCTCACATGTCCTGGAGGGCTCCATACACCTCCAGGATGGCTTCCCCAGCAGTTGCCTTGCCCACACTGAAAAGGTGGCCAATGGAGAGGAGGCTGGTGGGCGTGGGCAGCTTAAGCAGGGTGATAGCCAGCTGCGTGTCTGTGGGGAAGGGCAGCTGCATGGCAGTAGCTTGCTGCTCCAGGTGCAGATGAACTGCTCAAGGAGCTCCTGGAAGATGGTCTGGGTCATCTGGAACGACTCCATCCACTGCTCATCATCCCAGGTGGTCTGTACAATGTGCAGCCACCAACCCTGGCTGGCCTGGCAGGCCTACAGTTGGCAGGGCTGGAGACGCAGGAGCGCATGGACAGCACTGGTGGTGGCATCCAGGTGCACATCACCAGCATCCCTGCTGGGGTCCAGACAGCAGCACAGGATCCAGCTGGCAGCAGCATGGTGGCAGGAGGCCTGCAATACCGCAGTGAGCCAGGCCAGGCAGCCATGCTGCACAGGGGGGCTGCCAGGGCCAGGACTGGCAGGTCCAGTCTCTGTGGCAAGCCAGCACAGTGAGCAGGGCGGCCAGCAGGAACCCGGGGTGGTGGACATCATTGCTGGGGTCTGTGGGCAGAGCGGCCATGGCATGGTGGGCAGACGCTCCAGCAAGGGAGCTGCAGTGTGCTGGCACCACGCTCTGCAGTCTGCTCCAGGCCTTTTCAAGATGGCCACCAGCCACAGGCAGGTGTAGCTGGAGCGTCCAGCTTCCCTTGGCTGCTGCAGGGGATCGGTGCAGGGCTGGAGGGGACAGGAACAGACTGCTGCCATGAGCAGCAAACTGCTCCTGAATGCACACATGTGTAGATGCCTGGCCAGAGTGCTAGTTTACTCTGGAGTAAACCCATCCAGGAGCATTTGCAGTTGCAGATGCACCTGCTGATTAGAAAATGTATTTAAATAACCCACATATGAAAATTGGGTATAAACAGGGAATCTTTGGAAAGACCTTTGCAAATTCAAGACAATCTGCAGCCAGCTTGCATGCCAGCTTTCTCCTCCCTCCTCTGTCTTCCCCACCTGGTATAGGTGAGAATCTGCATTATGCTATTGCAGAGAGCTAAACAGACATAGAGATAATTGTTTATTTTTATGCTTTCAATTGTAATGAATAAAAAGTTAGGTTATACACCTGTCTCTGGCCTCTTTATCTGACTAGGGTGGTAGTAATGCTTTATCTGATAAGAGGGAATGGAGGATCTTTGGGAAATATGATTGTATCTTGAATTGGTATACAAACAGGGTAATCAGTAATGGAATTGTAACTGTCCCTGAATTCTGTGTCTAAGTTTGCAAAGAAGTCCTGATCACAGATGGGTTGCAACCTTGCCTCTCGAGAGACCAAAAGGTACCTGGTTTTTAGTACCATTTGTAATGTGCTTGTCAGAATAAGGGAGCAGAAGGGAAAGATAACTTCCCCATACTTACCTCACACTCACCAAAACACTGCACTTTCGGAGTGAGTACTCGCTCTGGATTGGTCCGGGACAAGCTGCACAAAGTACTTCTGGCCCTGATAAGAGGCAGCTCGGGGGAGAATTCAGCATCAAAGAAGCAGAGGCACCAGAGAACTCGCCTCACGATGCATGGCTGCAGTGAATGGAGTTGGAGCAGGATGTTGGAGAGCAAACCGAGGGTGTTGGAGGACCTCCAGCAGCAGAGAAACTGTGGCTGGAACCTGGAGTGACGAGGTCAGGCTGGGCAGAACCCTTCCTTCGCATGTAGGTGGGAAAGGGGGAAGGGAAGAGCTAGCAAGCTCAGTCCTCTTGCAGGGCAGGGCTGCTCCTTGGGAGCTTAAAGAGACGGTGTGATCCCTTCCCTCGCATGTAGGTGGGAAAAGGGGAAGGAAAGAGCTAGCAAGCTCAGTCCTCTTGCAGGGCAGGGCTGCTCCTTGGGAGCTTAAAGAGACGGTGTGATTTTTTTTGTCTGTTATTTCCTGTTCCCTTGGGAGGATTTCTTCTTTTCTTTTTATTCTCTATTTATACTTACCTCCACTGAAAGCTTAAGTTTATATTTGCGGTATGTACCTGAAGGAGCCAGCTTCACCCCAGAGGGGTAGCAGGAGGACTGGGATCCAGGATTGTGGGTCTGTTGGAACCAGGCTTAATTAGCCTGGTCAGAAGACAATTACACTAGCTAGTGTTTGCGGAGTCAGATTCAACAACTAAGGTGTGGTAAGATTGGAGCGAAGAGGAGGAAGGAGCCCCATTAAGTGATCCAGCCAAGAGCACAAGGTGATTCTTACTCTAAGAAACATCCTCCCAATAATAATCTTAAGAAACATCAAAGACATGGCAGACGAGAATAAAACATTGGGGAAGGGCTGCAGGAGGTATTTGCTATACCCTTGGCTTGCTAAAACAGGGAAGATGTCAACTCACCAAGGACCAAAGCCCTACAGCACCTGTCTTCGACAGTGCTCCTTCTTTTCCTTTGTATCCCTTATATTTCTGGCTGTGAAAATAGTATATTTTGAACAACTTTCATTGCCATTACTTTACAATATGCAATAGAATGTCTCTTAATATGGGCAGACATCTGGTGATAGAAATGTTAGTACTGCCATTAGCCACAGGGGGTGCAAGGGGGAAAAACTGCTTTTAAAGAGTTTCCCTCAATTTTGCCAATAATTATTTTATGACATTTTTCTAAGGAACTCAGGAAAGATCAGATGCCATCACTTATAGATAAAGTAACAACTCCAGCTGTGATTTCTTTACACAGACTGCAAAGTCTAACTACTGTACTTGTGAACAGAAGGTCTTGATTCAGTATTGATGGGTCTCCTCAGAGTGTAAACTTTGAGTCTCACATGTGCCATCATATTCACAGAAATGTTTTTGCTGAAGAAGAAATATAATATGAATTCTGTATTTCTATAAATGAGCTTATAAAGCTGAAAAAGAACAAATTAACTTAAAACTGACTATTCCTAACTTCTAAAAGTAGACAGGAACTTAATGACCTTCCTCACTTTTCCCCTTCCCACATACACATGCACATATATAATATCTACACGTGCAAATACATATATGTGCATGCACTCTGGAGATCAACAGATGCCAACCAATCATCAGGTTAGAAGAGCCATAAAGTCTATTTCAGAAAGAACATCTGGAATATTTGACTCTTAAATCTAGAGTTGATCTTATACCATTAGATTCCTAGGAGATTATGGCAAAGTACTGATTGCACAAACATCTGTTAAAGTCTGTTAATTGGTCTCTTTCTTTAGCTAAATTTGGTCAAGAGGACTATATTGTCCATGCATACAACATTAATGCTGGGATACTATATTTTATTTCAGTCTTGTACCATAAGTGCTATATCACTCTAACCTATTATGATGATGCAGCTATACATTCACTTGATTATTAGACATTTTGTTTAAATAATTAATAATTTTCCTAAATCTACCTACCAGTTTCAAGGTTTCAATATTTACATGTTATTTTTCCCTTTCTACCTCCAAGAGAAAAACATCAGCATCCACTATAACAGAGATATTGGGATGAGGAACTGAAAACATAACATCACTTTTAGTAGTTGTAAGATAAAAGGGTGGCAGTCTTTAAAATAACTGCTGTTACCCCTGCAATACCTCAAGACTTCACTTCTAGATAACTTAGTACCTTATAGCACTAAAAATTATATCTTACAAGCTTTGATCTGCTAAAACCACAGTGTTTTCTCGAAAACGTTCATGTACCCTGTAGTGACTATGGAGGTTCTTTACCTCCTGAATTTTCATTTGGCAAGTAGCCCAAGCCCAAACCATTTTATATGGTAGCACTAGTATGGCACCTGAAGAGTAATTAGTTATAAGAAAGGGAATTTGAATTGGTTGCTGAGAAGGAAAAATGTGCATGCCTAATACAGATTTTTCCTTGAATACTTGCAACGCCATTTACCTTTTTTGGCTCACAGCACACCGCCTTTTAAGGTGTTCAGCGACTAAAATGGCTCGGTGAAAACTGCTGTTGTGCTATGACCACATTTCCTCAATCTTGAGCCACTAAAACAAAATCTTTGTATTAGTGTATCTGTATGGATGTCAGTAATTTTTTTTTCCTTCAGTTTTCCCAACAAAACTATATAAATGTCCTTTTATTCAAGTCCCCTGGATTGCTTTCCTGTGGAGCTGCAAAGTCTTGCCTTCTTGGAAGATGCTGATCACCAGCAAGTTTGAGTAAGCAGGCTATTTTATCTATGAAATTGATGCTGTCCTTGAGTATATGAGAATACTGCTTTGGAAAGTAGGGCTTCATTGGTCCCAGTGGTCCTTAAACATTCCTTTTAATCACTATATTTGTATAAACAATTCATACTTCCTATCCAGTACTATAAAATGAATAATAGAAAGGAGATTTTTCATCCCAGCAAGGCAACAGTTCTTTTGTCCCAAACAGTAAAGAGTACTGCTTTTTATACAGTTCTTGCCTTCTCTGCAAAGAAAAAAAAATTACAGAAGTTTGGGGGGGGAAGGGGTGAGGAGCCATTTAATTTCTTTTTTAATGCCTGCCTCCTTCTAGCAAGTCCATCTGTTGTAACATTGTAATTCTGGAAGCAGGGTTTGTATGTGACCAACAGGAGACGATTATTGCTGCAGTGTTTATTCAGCTCTATAAAGGACAGGCCAATCATGGCAGTATGATTGGAAAATAGTCTCAGCTAAAAAGTTACATGTAAATTAACAGAAACTCTATATAACTAAGTAGGAAAAATAAAGGAACAAGGGAGTGAATAAGAGTAGCTATTAGGCCTGTGGAAGTAGGCAGCTATTCGATCTGGCTTCGGATCCAGCCGCTTCGGATGCCAGCGATCCAATCCGGAGCTCCGGATTGGTTTCCTGCTTCAATCCGGCCGAAGCGGCTCCGAAGCTTTGGAGCCTCCTTGGAGATCCAGTCATAGGGTATAATGGGGAATCAATGAAATATCTATAACTTTGTTGTTTTTTTGTCTGATTTGGATGAAACTTAAAGGGGTGGTAGGCTCTGCTGAGAGCATGAAACCTGCCAAGTTTCAAGAAGATCGGTGCAGGGTTCGGGGGGAACTGCACCACAAATTCTTGAAAGCAAAACTCATGTCATGTGTATGTGTTATACCAGAGGGGGGTGAAAACTGCAGGGGTGGTGGCCCCTGGTGAGGCCACAAAGCCTGCCAAGTTTCAAGAAGATAGGTGCAGGGGTTTGGGGGGAACTGCACTGCAAGCTGCTGACAGTCAAAACTCGTGACATAGATAACCCTGTTTGTGTTAAGGCGCAGCGAGCTGAAAACTGCAGGGGTTGTGGCCCCTGCTCAGGTCATGAAGCCTGCCAAATTTCAAGGAGATAGGTGCAGGGGTTTGGGGGGAAGTGCACCTCAAGCTGTGGACAAGAAGTCATGACATAGGTGACACTGTGTGTGTTAAGGCGCAGCAGGGTGAAAGCTGCAGGCCTGCTAGCCCCTGCTGTGGCCACGAAGCCTGCCAGCTGTCGAGGAGATAGGTGCAGGGGCTCCGGAGCCCTGCACCTCTAGCTGCTGACAGGCAAAACTCGTGACATGGGTGCTTGTGCAACTGACTGCCTCTGTCTTGGGGCAGTTGATTGTCTGTATTGATTATTTCCTTTCCTTAGTCTTTGGTTTTGTAGGTATTAATCGTTGCTAAACAAGCAAGGATTTGAGGCCTTACCACCTCTGCAGTTTTCACCCCCCGCTGGTGTAACACATACACGTTACATGAGTTTTGCTTTCAAGAATTTGGGTTGCAGTTCCTCCCAAACTCTGCACCGATCTTCTTGAAACTTGGCAGGCTTCATGCTCTCAGCAGAGCCTAACACCCCTGCAAGTTTCATTCAAATCAAACAAAAAAACAACAAAGTTATAGATATTTCATTGATTCCCCATTATACTCTATGGCCAGAGTGCTGAAGCTTTTCTGAAGCTTTTCCGACAAGCCTAAAGAAGCCAGTGCTTTGATCCAGACATGCTGGTTCAGATGCCAAAGCATCCGAAGCTTCTCTGGATCTGAAGCATGGTCTGAAGATTTGCACAGCCCTAGTAGATATGGTGGGAGGAAAAGTCTAAAAGAAAGGAGGGAAAGCTGGTATTTGAGTGGCTAATCAAATAGCAATTTACTTTTAGTTGTCAATCTCCCTTTTTATAAAACGTATTGTCTCATTTCCTCTACAATTATAGAGAAATCTAGGATTTAAGAAGACTGAAGCAGCAAAAGAGACTCTTCTCTGCCTGAGCATCTGAAACCAGTGAGTGTTACCTCAATAGCAGGTGATGTTCATACAAGAATGGATGTGTCTAGTACAGGGGGATTCAGTAGATCCTTGGGGAGGTTATCAGAAGTACAACTAAAATTGAGCCCCAGTCTTATTACAACTGTCCGCCTCATAAAAATCCCATGAAAATGTTATAATGAGGTGTTATATTTCAAGCACCACAAGTCTTTCAGAATGATTGTGCTGAAACAATTGGAAATCAAGTCCTCTGCTTTTAGTTACTGGTTAGTCATTAGTAAATGACTATATAAACTATGCTCAGTTATAAATAACAGAGCATGGTCATAATTTCATTCACAACAAGGTAGGGAATCAAATTCAAGTTTGCATAATTCCATACAGTTAAACTGGAGATAAATTAGACCATCATACTTTGGTAATGTGATCTATCTGTTAAAAATTACCAGCAGGGTCTTTACCTGTATGGTCTGTTTGGTGGTTTGAAGTCTTTGATCAGCCAGATGTAGTTGACATGTTAGTTTTTCACTGGCTTCCTTAAATTCTTTAACAGAAGATAGTGCTGCCCTTTTTGCATTCTGTAGCACAGCTATCTGTTGCTGCAAGGACCTAATTCGTTCCCACAATGAAGTAATGGAGCAGCCTGGCTTTTGGATCAGAATATTCCTCTTCTTCTCTCTGTTTGCTAAACATAAAATAACAGGTCACCAAACCGGTAATGTCTTGGCCAGATCATTATATTGGTTTTACATTACACTCTTTTTTCACTGTTTGTTTACAGACAGGAGTTCTGATCTGACAAGTTATTGAAATTGTTTTTATTAGGATACATGTTTATCATCTCCCAGACAGTCAAAAAGCCCGAGGCTGAGTTGATTCAGTCTTTGCAGGTTAGTCTAAGCTGCACAGAATAAACTGAAACAGAAGTGAACAGACCCTTTGAATCAGGAAATGCAGCCATATGCCTGCAGTGGCTCAGGCCAGAAACCAGGGGGTGCTAGGGCATGGCTCTCTGGCTGTGTGCACTCTCTCTTCCTGTTGCCCCCAAGGTCTCTGGGATTTGCAGTCCAGAATTACAGCAGCAGGACTGCACATTACTCATCATTTCCTGTTGTTGCTTCCAGGTGCCTCTGGGATTTGTAGTCCACAGTTGCAGCCAGCAGTAAGTTTGAGAGGGGGAAGGGGTGTTTAACCCCCCTCCCTGGCCCCAGACTCTAGCTGAGGTTTGCCTGGGGGGTGCAGTCCACTCCGTAAACTGGGCTTACCCCCCCGCCCCCCTTGTCAGCCAGCCCTCACTACTCCAGCTAGGGAGCAGAGGGGTGGGGCCAGCCCTGCTCTCTGAAACAGACAGCACAGCCCAGCCCAGGGCTGGAAAGCATGCTGGGATTCTGGGGGTCTGTGATTTAACTTGAACCAGGAAGGGGTTTGGGTCTGAAGTTTCATAAATCAGTTTGCCCCAAAGATTCCTGATCAAAGTGATGTCATTTAGATATGAAATGGTTGTTTATCCCTAACTACCAACCCTGCAACACCAACCTGGGATTTGAAAATAAAATGCTATTCTAACTTCTGGCTGATGCATAATCAATAGGGCTGTGCGAAACAGCACTGTTTCGTTTCAACGTTCATTTCGCCTTTTCAAAGAGCTGTCTTGACATGTTTCAATGTTTCACTCATAGCCTATAATGGGGAATAATGAAAATGCCTAAAACTTTGTCATTTCTTGCCTGATTCAGATGAAAATTGCAGGAACGAAGGCACGAAGCCTGCCAAGTTTCGCACAGCCCTAATAAGCAACAATGAAGGTTTTTAAGTCTTTAATGATAGATTTCTTTAAGGTTTAAGGTAAAACAGAATGCAGTTCTTTCTTTCTGTTTCCTAGCTATACTTGTTGGGAAGGACCAACAGTAATATAAAAGGGGGTAAACATTTTATTTAGTAAAATCAGTAGAGATGACTCTGAATATCAACAAATTGCATTAGCTGAACTTGAAGATGACATGTGACCTTATCACTTTTTAAACTACAATTTCTCTTTCAAATAAAATGGCATATTTTTCAAATATGTGTATATGTCAAATTTACACAAGCATACAGTAATACCTTATAACTTAGTAACTGAACAATATTGGTACAAGTACTCTGTACATGTCTTCAGAACTTGGAATAAAAGGTCCCTACAAATCATTCTCTCTCATGAGTTAGCCGAAACGTATATAATATTCCCACCTCTGTTTACAACTGAGGGATGAGCTGTTATGAAAGAATAGGTCTTCCTTCTTTGGGAATGTGATTTTTTAATGTCTATGTTCCTCATGTCACCCTAAATCAAAACAGCAGCACAAAAGATTAGCAGATTTCAACTTTGACCCACAAGCTGCAACATTCTGAAGTATACTGATTTTAACAGAAATAAATGTAAGAACTTACCTCCTCAAATATTGAAAAGTTAATACAAAGCTATGCAGAATTGTGGAGGAGAAAATTGTCCTACAATTTTGGCTAGTGAAAAGTATTAATTTTTTCTCCTTCCCATAAACAGCAGGAAAAGAAAATACTAAAAATATGTAAAAATAGTAAATGACAAACAAGGAGATAAAACCATATTATATACAATGTTATGGGAAATATACAATTCTAAGTATTCACTAATTATTGCTAAGATGAAAGGAGCTTCCTATTACTCCCAGGCCTAAAATATCCTATTTTTCACGATGCTCATCATCTGGCAAAGGTTGCCAATCCCAGCTCTCAACTGTTTGTCCTCTTCCCCATCTTTGCTGACAGCTGTACTCATCATCTAGTTAAGTGACCCTATTTAGGAAGACTTAAGTAAACAAGGCATTAAATATTTCAGCTGTCTTTTAATCATCCATAACTAGATTCCTTTCTGCATTCTGTGAAGGGACCTATGGCTTCTTTGGTCTTCACTTACTTTTGACATACGTGTAGAATCTACTTTATTGCTAGTTGCATCTCAAATTGTGCCTTGGCTTTCCTAATTTTCTACCTGTACGACTGTACAATATTCCTATATTTGTTCATAGTATATGACCAAGTTCCCCTAGTTATGTAACCTCTCAGAATATACACAGATACACATCTTTAAATGTAGGCAGACCTGCTTCTGGGTTTGCACTGGGTTTGACTACACATAAACCAGGAATCTGCCCAAGTGAACCCCGATTTGAATCCAAGGGGATTAAGGACCTGATAAATGCTCATTTGACAGAACTAAACAAAAATGCTATTTACAATATGCCTTAAGAAGACAGATAGCAAACGCTCAGTAGGCCCAGTAAGATTTTGTCAAAAAAGTTCTGAGAGGCATACACTTTCATAGGCAACAGCTTAGCTCATCAGATGCTATGAATGGAGCACAATTTATTTATATTGTAAATAACTAAAACAGCTCTCAGAAGGCTTAAAAAAAACAAAGTGATGCACAAGCTGATAAAAAACTGCTTTGGAGCAATATCGCATACAATGCATGCGTGACACACTACACCGGGGTGGGCAAAATGCGGCTCAGGGGCCAGATGTGGCCTGCCAGGCCATTCTATCCGGCCGGCGGGGCCCCTAAAAAATTTAGAAAATTAATATTAATCTGCCCTGGGTTGCCTGTCATGCAGCTCTCGATGGCTTGCCAAAACTCAGTAAGCGGTCCTCTGCCAAAAATAATTGCCTGCCCCTGTGCTACACTCATACCATAGCTTAGACCTAGTCAGACACATGCATGCATGTATGTGTAGAACTTCCTGTCCTTCTGCTTGCCAGGGAAAAATATGCTAAGCAAATCTGATAGCAAATGAAATGGCAGATCTAATCCTAAACCCCAAGATTCTCAGTTCAACAAACAACTGCCTTAGCCATTAGGTAACAGACTTCCTTCTAATTTATTGAGCCTACTTATGCCTTAGCAGCCCCATCTAAAAATTCTGGCTAAGATGTAGTGAGTAATATGTAGTGCTTTTTCGTCTACATCTCAAAATAATAGTGGATATGCATCAGGATTTTCATTTGACATTTGGTTTAAGTAGAAAGATTTGAAATAAATGTGTAAGAGGCACTATGGATGTACTGTCTCTGTTGTCTGAAAGAATAGAATTTCAATTCCAGCTCAGCCTTTTGTTTTTATTCACTCAAGTAAGGACCATATTAGCTACTTGTCCTACAGTAAAATGTTTTTACTAGCTTAGCTAAGGCACAGAATGTTTTTTAAATAGTTGTGTCTGCAACTTGTAGTACGTAGTAACAGTAGTAACAGGAACATTGTATGCAAGTCATGGGAAATGACTTATGAGAATTTCTCCAGTGCCTTCTAATGTTCCCATATAAGGTCATAAAAGGCAGATTGGTCAGTTTCCTCATAAATGACCAGTGAAGACTGAAAAGCAGGATGAAAGGTAGGTGATGGAAACCATGCTGACTCTGTTTTTAAAAAAAAGTTATTGAAAAGCAGCAGTTTCAACCTTTTTAGACTCAAGGCAGCCCCTCAATAAAACTAATCCCTTGTTAGACCCAAGGCACCCCCTCAAGAAAACTAGCTGTTAGCCTTCACTCATTTCTTGACTACAGAAAAATTATAAAGCAATCTTTCTCTTACAAAGACCATAACAGGTCACAATGGTTGTTGACACTATGGATTTCTATGTGAAATCATTGGGTTTACCTTGTGAATCATGTGTAGGTGTTTGTGTACTTAATAGTGCCAATATCGTGCAGCACTCCACGGCACCCTTAAAAGGATCTCAGGGCACCCAGGGTGCCTTGACACTATGGTTGAGAATCACTGCTGTAGAGTAACCATCCTTTCCTTTTTTTTTTTTTTAGTATACATCAGGGTGGATCCCACTGACTGTTAAGGAAGTTCCCTTCTAGATGGGGGAAAGGAGGAGTATCAGCTGTATCAATCAGATTTAGACACTGATATGATGAACTTGGCATCCAATCCAGTTGGTGTCACAAGCATAAACACAGAATGATAGAGCTGGAGGAAAAGTTAGGAGGTAGTCTGGTCTAATTCCCTACTCCCTAAACCATCCCAGCAAAGTGCTTTTCTTGGCTGCACTTAAAAACCAGTGATGGAGAGTCCATGTTTCCACAGCATCTCTAGGTAATCTGCTCCCATTGCTTATTCAGCCTCATAGAAAGTTCTTCTTAATATCCAACTTTATGTTTTCCCTGTTGCAATTTAAGACCATTATTTTTTGTCATTTCCCTTATATATGTTTGGAATAATCTATCATAATCCATTTTATAACAATGACTTCTGTATTTGAAAGCTAATAAAATGCCTTCTGTCTTCTTCCCATACTAGTTCTTCAAGACATTTTTTTCATGTTTTGTTAGACCTCTTTGGTCTATTAGTTGCTTTCTCCTGGACTCTTTCCAGTTTCTTCTCGTCTTTCTTACAGTGTGGTACACAAAACTGGACACAGTATGTCAAGTGAGCCTCACCAGTGTTGAACAGAGTGGAAGTTGATTCCCATGAAATGCATACAATGCTCCTGTTACTACATCCTACTATGCTATGGGCTCTTTTTGCAGCAATAGCATAATGTTGATTCACATTCATCTTGTGGTCCACTATAATCTAGGTCCTTTTCCATAGCACTGCAGCCTTGTGGCTTGCTATCAAATTTGTATTTGTGCATTTCATTATTCTGCCCTAAGTGCAGTGCTTCGAGCTTGCCTTTACTGAATTCCATCTGATTCATGTTTAACAAACAAACAAAATCTCAAATCTGGCAGCATTTATGAAATTGTTACCTGCACTCTAGAGTGATATACCGTGTCTTTGACTTGTCAGCTAATTATGACAATGGCTAGAGATGCTTAGAAACTCTCCATGCTGAAAGCAAACCTCTAAGACAACTTTCAACAAGTCAGATACAGCTGCAAAAGAAAAGACAATCTGAAATACTTAGTCTCTCCAGTGCAATACACCAAGGACCTCCCCCCCCCCATGTCTTCTTTATACTAGGGCTGTGTAAATCTTTGGTCCCTGATTTGATTCGGCAAAGATTCTGCCCAATTCAGTGGCCGAATCTCCAAATCCAAATCGAATCAGAGGACCCTTTAATTTCTCCAAATCAAATCAGAACCCTCCAAATCAGTTCAGAGAAATTTGGAAAGATTCAGACATAGACACAGCTTTAAATGTTTTTTCTACATACCTCTAGGTAGCAGGCAGCTTGTGAATGCTGAGATGCTGAGGTGCATGGAACATTCCACGGGAGTGTGGGAGGCTCCCCAGTACGCTTGGCAGCAGACCCAGAAGTGGACCAGAAGCACTTACAGTCCACTTCTGGATCCATCGGGGAGTGTGCAGGGGGCTCCTGGTGCCTCCTGGGTTAGGAGGGGGCACCCAGGGTCCCCCCGTGGCTGATCACTGAGCTGGGGGGGGGGGGGGGGGCAGCGTGCTCCCCAGCAGACCTGGAAGTGGACCATAAGTACTTCTGGTCCACTTTTGGGTTTACCGCTGAGCACATGGAGGGTCCCCCTGCACTCACGTAGAACGCTCTATCCACCCCAGCATTGCAGCGTTCACAAGCCACGCTGGTACCTCGAGGTATGTAGAAAAAACATTTAAAGCGGTGTCTACATCCAAATTGCTGACTCTCCAAATCAGCATCGAATCTTCAGATTCGGATTCGGCCAAATTGAATCAGGGACAGTGATCCGAATCAATTAATCGAATCACTGTCCCTGATTCAGGCCAACTTCGAATCCAAATGAAATAGGGCCCACTTTGCATACCCCTACTGTATACTTGTTTCCTAGCATCAATTCCAGTTTTGGAAGAATGCTAGTTAACATACTGATATAGATGGAATCCTAAGGTAACTGTAGAGATGAGTTTAGGGGATGCATAACAGGTCTCGTGGGTCTGTTACCCTGGCATCTGGTGCCTCATGGGGCCCAACCTGCCTGTTGGCTCTTCCCAACCCCACCTCACCTCTAGTCTCTCACCTGCCATATCTTTGGTATTATTGTTTAGTTTATTGAAGAGGTGGTCCCTGGGGCCAGAAGTAGCTCCTTTGATTCCTTTGCCCACTGACTCTGTTCTTGCTGCTAGGTCCAGCTAGGTCTAGCTTCCAGACCAGCACAAGAAAGCTGTTTAGGCTTGTACCCAGGCCTTAACAAGAAGGGGATGACAACAAACAAACAGAAAAACCATAATGGACAAAGGATGAACAGCCCACCTGGTATTAAGATAAGTGTGTGGATGAAGGAACAAGGGAATAAAGAGGGAGACAGGAAACCAGATACAAGGGGTGTGTCTACAAATGCAATTAATGTGACTGAATATACCCTGGCTCAGTTTAAGTAAATTATTCTACTGCGACCTAATTGCTGTGCATGTATAGACATTGATGCTTTGCTGCACAGCCAATTAGTCTGCTGCAGAGTAAAGTATCTTGTGTAGACACACCCAAGAAGATGGAGTCTGGGAAGAAGAGATCAGGGCTAGAAGAGAGCTTTGTAGAAAGGAAGACAGAATATACCAGAAGTACTGCAAGGTTAGTGCTTTAATTTAGGAGTGAAAGGGAAGAGAAAATGAACAAATTAAGGAACAGAAGTTACAGAAAACAGATAAATGAATAATTATTAGGTGAATGTTGGGACAAAAAGAAGCTGAGAGTCCCTGTTTCCCAGCAAGAAGGCTGAAGAGGAAACGAGACAACAGCTAGGAGAGAACTTTCATAAAGTTTTATTTTAGTTCTTTCTCAACAGAATTTTTCAAAAAATATCCTGTTTATGGGATATTTCTTATTTCGTCTTTTTTCATTGTAGGTCAGAATAAAAATGTTCTCAAAATGCAACATTTTCTGAACTGAAATGCCAGTTTCTACAAAGTAATAGAATACAGTGGTGGTAGGGGAAGAAGGAAAAGAAAAGATGGCAAAAACCATAATATATCTTGGTATATAAACCCAAAGGTACCGTACTCACTTGAGACAGCAATTTATGACTTCATTCCAAAGATGCAAAAGGCCAAATCTATAAGTTATTTGGAGGCTAAAAATACAGGGAGGTACCCAGTGGGATACTTTGTTCCTGCCCAAGAGCCTAATTCCCTATGAAATCAATAGGAGTTTGGCACCTAGGCACTTCTGAAGATCCCAACAGGCACCCATCTGCATCTTTAAGACTCTAAATGCCTTTAAGCCCTTGGGCCAAAGGCTTACATTGAATATTTTACAATGTTATTTCTTAATTTTGCCCACAACTCCCTCTCCACGTACACAGTACAAGAAAAGATTATTTTATTCAAGTTCTTTTTCATATATGTAATCCACTTTAAATACAGTTCTTGACAGGTTTGATTCATTTGTTCAACATACGCTTCTTGGTTGCTTCATATTATATCCAGAAGGACAGAACAGAATCCAGTTGCAGTGCAAAATGCAACTGTAAGTGAAAAAGCATAATTCAATTACTGAATTCAGTCTACTGACCATAAATCCAAAAATCCAAACTTTTAAGTCTTGGATCTCAAAACTGCAAAACAAACATCTCCTCTTATTTTAAACTATACTACTCAGACCTTCTGTCAACCAACAATTTAGATACTCTACCATGTATGCCATTTATTTTAAATTATGCTTAAATGCCCTAATTCAGTGGCCCGCAACCTTTTTACCCCACAGCCCAGGATTTGTGGTGCCAAGTCCCTCTACAGGTTGGATCCAAACAGTAGGCCCAATCCAGCTGCAGGGGGGTTTGCACAGCCCAACACTGATCCATCTATCCGCGGTGGGGTGCAGTGGCCCTAATGCAGATGCTTGAGGGGGAACGGCATGGTTCCAATTCTGATCCAGATGTGTGGGTTAGGACAGAGTAGCTCCAATCTGGACACACAAGGGAGACAGATGAGCCCTGATCCAGATGCACCTGTGGGGAGTGGGGCAGAGAGACCTTGGTCTGGATGCGTGTGGGGGAAGGAGACAGGAACCCGGTCCCAATTCCAATGCACAGTGGGGGGAGGGGATGAGGGAATGGAGAATTTCATCTTTGATCCAGACATGTGGGTAGGAGTGGGAAGATCAGCCCAACCCAATCTGGATGTGCCAGGGAAAGGTCCGGCCCTGATCCTGCTGCACAGGCACTGGCCCAGGCAAGGCTGTATCTGGCCATCTGGAGCTTTCACTGCTCTCCTCTGCCAAGATTTCTAACCCAGGGGGATTCCCATGAGCCAGATATCACAGCTCTTCAGGCTGGATTTGGCCCATGGGCTAGTGGTTGAGCACCCCTGCCCTAATTAACACCAGACTCTCCTCTAGTAACGATCTTTCTTCTGATCACATGTGAAGTAAGAAATCTGCTCATGAGGCAGTTCCTGAAGGGAGAAATAGGTTTCTTGGCTGCCCTCATAATATTCTTTAACCCAAGTTTGGTCCTGAAAAAAGGTGTTAGCAGAATATGTGCTTCCTATGATGGTTTGCAGGATGATGGCAAATTCATTTCTGTCTTCCAACAAGGACTAATCACCAACCATGGTCTCACAAAATGAAGATGCTTGAGAACTAAAATCTTCTTTCCAATGCATGGTAAGTTAAGCCACTTTCAGGAACTCTTCCTGGAACCAAAGATAATTTACATCCAACATATAAACCCATAGAAAAACAACAGGGAAACTGCTAATCAGGGGCAGATGCAGAAGGAGTGCAATGGAACATTTGCACCCCTCCCTCTTTGCTTCCTGCTCAACTCAAACTTTAAAAACAACTGCCTAGGAGGGGCAGTGGCATTTCTATTCAGGTAAGGCAGATGGAGTCAATTGACTTCATGACTCATTATCATCTACCTGATTCCTGCTAATCTCTATCCACTCCACAGATATTAACTACCCTCTCTTCTTTTTAATGGTCTTGATGTTTCACTATTCAAAATGTCTATTCTTTTGCAATTTTGCTGCCTGTTAGCTAATCTTGATAATGCCTCTCTTCTGTTTCATAGCTCTGAAGGATGTTTTTAGCTCTAGCGAAAAATCTTAACTCAGGTGTAGTAATATTAACTCAGTGTGGAAATGACTGACAGTGAAGTATCGGAAGGACTCAAGGTGCTCAAGACTAGATTTTTCCTTACAGATCTGAGTAAGGGATGTACATTTAACTATAAGAGACTAATGACATTATCTTTTGACTATTTTGACCTAGTTTGTTTGGGTTTTTTTAATTTAGTATATAATCTATACTAATTATAGATCTATACTAATTACTGATTTTTGCTTTGATTTTAAGCCAAATAATACAGCACTAAGCCCCTAGCATATTAGTAAACCTTCTAGTTTATCTTTAAATGGAGAAAAAAGTGTGTCATATTATAAAAGATAATGCACCAAATTACCTATACACCCCTCTTCAAAATCCCAGATCTGCCCAGGCTTCTAATATATTCTGAATTTAGAGATTATAAATGAGAAGTTGTAATGATTGCTAAGGTAAACCATAAAAGGAACAATATCAAGACAAAAAGAAAATTGCTAGTATGGATATGGATATCATGCAGGCACTTCTGATCCTAAAAAAGTATTCAATTAGAAAAACACTTGGGCAAGGAACAGAATTTACTGGCAGCTCAGCTCAGCTCAGCTTTCACAGCTCATAACCAACAATGAACATTCTCCAAGATCCCATTGCTAGCACGTTTAGGAAGATGAACTCCATAACAGAATTAGTAAGACTGCCACTGGACTGACTAGTCCAAAGAGGAGCAACATAAATAATAACCCTGTAAATTATAAGAAATATTTACTAAAAATGATTTGTAAATTGCATAATTGTAATATACACAAGTAATAAATTACCTTTTCCTGATATAGCTGGTTCTTGTCTTGCAAATGTACATTGTTTTGGGACATCTGATGATCTTTTATTTGATTTTTTTCCTGCTGATCATTTTGGTCCATTAGTGAATCAACATTTTGGGCCATTTTTCTAATTATTACTCTCAAACTTTCCGAAGCTGGTATTTCAGAGTCACTGAAATTGCATATATTAAAATGAACAAAAGGCCCGTTAGGAATATTAAATCATACACTACAGGAGCAGAAAATATGCTACATAACCCATGACATACCACATTAAAATAACCACTTTAATAAAGAATAAACAATATATAATCTTAAAATAATTAATATTGTTTCATTCAGTGGATATATAGAAAAATGTATTTGTAAAAATCAGGTTTGGAAATAATTCATAATTAAAAAGAAATCTTAATTTACTAATATCAATCATGTTACTGAATCCTGCTTGAGCCTAATGCCTGCTATGGCAAGTGCTTTTTCTTGACAGACCAAAAATTTCACATATTGGAAAAGCTATGCTATACTATATATTCTAAACCCTGTGACCTGACTCCTAAGATATACTAGAATCTTGTTAAAAACAGCTGCTACTTAACTTCAACATGTAAAAACATAATGAACAAATAAACAAAAAAGCAAAGCTAATCCATTCATGTAAAGACCCAAAACAATTCTTCCAGTGTATACCTACCTAGAATAGATAGCTTGAGTCCTAACAAATGCCTAAAATGTGGGTTAACTTTAAACTAATGTTAACACAGACATTGTCTAGGAGAGAAGTTGTCAACCAGGGAGCCATAGCACCTTGGGGAACCTTGAGATCCTTTCAAATGTGCCATGGGATGCCACCCATATTAGCACTGTTAGGTGTACAAACATGATTCACAAGATAAAGCCAGCAATTTCAAACAGGAATACATAGTATTAAAAACATTCTGATCTGTTGTGGTCTTTCTGAATTCTCAAAACAGAAAAACTGTTCTATTATTTTTCTGTAGTCAAGAATAAGTGAGAATTAAGAGATGGCACTTTCTGAGGAATGCCTGAGTCTAAAATGGTTGAGAACTAAGAGATTGAAGAACACCCATTAAATGCTGTGTTTATGGTTAAGGCTCATTACAATGCAAGTTTCTTTGGCATGAGGGATGTGTAAGATTCTATAAAGCAACCTGTTCATTTTCACTGCCCTTAAGTATGAAATGATTGTTCAGTACCAACATAGCTCTCTGTTAAATATGACTTGTTTCACTTGAACTTTGAAAATTAGTCTTTTGGTGATACATCTAACTGCAGCTCTATAGAGTTTACTGACTCCTTTAAACTTGATATTCCTCTGTTAAGAGTTCTTACAGAACAGAGAAAGTGCAGGTCCTGAAACCTTGGTTTTGCTCTGAACTTTGTCTTCATCCTGCTGCCTTGTTTTAGATACATTGTACATCTCTTTACAACATTCATTTCCATAGCCTTTGGAAGAATGCTCACCACATTGCCCCTAACAAGAATTCCACTAGTATTCAAACTTCTGCTCTACCTTCCTGCATATGATTAAACAGTCCCAGCCAGAAGGCAAGCACCTGCCTAAAATTACCTGTTCTCATAGCTACATGTTGACCTTTTCACCCACAAGAAGGCCTACATTTTTTTTTGAGAGTCCATGGAGACTGTAGTTCATTTGAAAGAACGGTCTGGGACATATGGTCTTCCATCCCATTCATCTTGAGCTAGCTCATCATCAAGTTTATTTCAAGAGTTGTGAGGAAGATGGGAAAGTGAAGCCAGAAGATTTGGTTGAAACAAGATACTTTAGTACTCTACCACTTCCTAAACCAACACATTGACTTGAAGGTGTCACTTCAGTGGTTACATTGACATAAAGCTTATGTACAACTGAGTGGAGATTCAGGGCACTTATCTAATAAATCTACACCAAACTTAAAAGCAGTGTTTAAAAAAATGTCTGTATGATCGATCAGAAGCTCTTCTAGTTTATCAATGTGTCTCACTGACTGGGGAGAGCAGAAAAAAGTAATGTTCAATATAACGTTCTACTGCTCAAACACCACGGAGGGATATCCATTTGTGTTCTTTCTCAGTAGCTCAATGCTTTGAAAGAATGTTATTTCAACTAGAAAACAAGGGACTTGAATCTAGAAACACAGGACCAAATTTCAATGAAAAAAATAATATATTTATGGCTATGGAAAAAAGGTAATTAAATAAGGACATTTCACTTTCTTCTTGAGTTTTGATTCTCTGAATCATGCTTCTTCAACAGAATTTTACTCTGGATTAAGGGTACAGTTGTAAAAGAAGATAGCTTCTCATTAGCTGATACACCATTTAAAGCCACTAAATAACTTTTCCCTTGATGGACATTTTGTTTAACTGAGCAATTCATGGGGGTTCAAACTACTGAATTAAAACAAAAAATAAATATAAATGGAAACAGAGCTAATGGCAGCAAAAGGGAATACCACCTACTTTTTAACTGTAAAAACAGAAAAAAACCCCTAGAAATTAAAATATCAACAATAACAGCCATATGATTACTCTGTTTTGTATTGTACTTTCCACCCGTATCTCTCAAGATAGTTTCCCAAGGTTGGTACACATCCTTATCTCCATCATTTGCATGTGGAGAAAAGGAAATGTTAAGGCATTTGATCCAAGTCACACAGAAAGGTCCTCCAAAGGAATTGGAGTTACCTTACCCTCCCCATCTGCTGCCCTAACAAAGAATGTTAGATTGAGAACTTGCTTCTTATTGCCTTTTAGAGAAAAATGAACTGAAAAGTAGGAGGTTAGGAGGCATTTTATACCCATTTGCCCTCGTGGCTTACTGCTTCCTCAAATGTGGGGTGCAAGGGAGAAAAATTCTAACTGTTCAAGAGCCTTACCAGTGCTATTTGAGGTAGGCCTTGTGGGTCAGGACTGGGGATCTATGCATTAATACTTACCTTTAAAGAACTAATTTTTAACCATCATTCAATTAAGGTTAGTACAATGACTGTGCATAAAACATACATGAAATAATTAGTGTGGATGGTTCTTAATTTAAAGGATGTTAAACAGCTTGTAGACATCTGCTAGCAAGCTGAAATGGGTCATTCAAAATTTATCTAACTAAATTAAGGGGAAAAAATGTTTCTCCTCCCGGGTCGGTATGTCACAAGATAACTAAACCGACTTACTAGGCTTGCCTGGGAATCCTTAGCTGTCAGTGGTGAATATGCAAAGGGCCAGCAAATTAAATCAACCTGCCAAACTGTCAATTTCAAGCCTCATGACTGCATGAAAATAGCATCACTGGAAGAAATCAAGCATTGCCTTCTTTTGGGTTTCCTGGCACCTATTCAAATACTCATGCAGTTGTGGCTAATTTTGCATGCAAATTTCAGTCAATAAGCTCAGAACAAGACCTCCCAAGATATTTCAAAGGATCTGACAGTATTTTTTCTGAATACCAAATCGGCAGTAGTTGAAATTCAATCTCCATTTGCTAGAGCTTTACATATGCACAGTGTCCCCTCTACAGAGGTAAATTAATGAGAGCCGTACCTGCCTTCACTCATATCCTCCCAGCCGTCCTTATTGAAGTTCTCAATTACGTTGCTCGTAACCTTAATGGACTGTTTGCGAAAAGCTTGGTGACGTCCCAGAGAGCTCTTTTTCTTGGCTGTTTTTAATTTAACCTTGGTGCTCGGTGTCTTACAATTATGTTGTCCACAGGTTGTTTTCACAGGGACTATGGGAGCCACTGCTTTGGCTTTGTCCAGTGAACTCTTCAGCTGCTGTACTTGGCTCAGCAGATCTTCATTTTCATTTCTCAACCCATTAGCTTCTGCCACTTGCCTCTTCAGAGAAACAGCTTCTCTCTCTAGCTCATCAATCACTAATTGAAGCTCTGCTTTGTCTTTCTTTATTTCTCGAATCCTTTTTAGTAGCTTCTCAAACTCTCTCTCTCTCATGTTTGCATCTTCCCTTTGCAGTTTTAGAGATGCTTTTAGATCATTTCTGTCCTTGGTTACCTCTTTATTTACTTCTTTCAGCTTCTTTGATTCCCTCTCAAGAGCTTTGAATCTTCTTTCCAATTGGCACACCTAATTAAATTGCGTTTTAAAGTAAAAAAATTACACCTCAATTTGAACCTTTTAAACAGGAACAAAAACAAACAGTTACATCTTAAAATCATATTTAACTTTATGAAAATAAAATTGATTTTAGGACAAGGACAAAAGCAATCTAAAGTCCCTAATTTTAAAATAATTCCAAGATAGTAGAGATGAACACATTCTAACTGCAATATTACAACTGTTAAGCAAAGGGCAGATGGTAGAAGAAGTTAAAATTCCAGACAAAGTGACACAGAGTTTAAGTACGCTAATGAACTTTACTAATGCATTTTGAGATCATTGCTGATTTGGTTATACATACTAATTGATTCTGAACAATGTTTTCAGGAAAAAAATTATAACACAATTTTCCACAGGGTATTTAAACAAATAGTCTTTGATACATTTATTTAAAACCAGTATCCTCTGAAAAAAATCACAGCCAAAGGCATTAAGAAAAACTTAGGAACTAAATAATATGAAGTCAGAGAACTTTTCTATTCACATAACTTTTCTATTCACATAAGAGCAGAATCCATGCCATCCTAGCTTGCCAAACAAGAAATAGAAGCATTTGCCTGGAAAATACATATTGCTTCTTACACACTACATAATCTACGCAAACTCAGGGTTCCCCATAATAAACTCTAATTCTTATTGCCCTGTAGTGCTATTTCCTCATAGTTTAAACCAAATACAACTGTTTCTGGAACTGAAAGGACAGTTTACTCTGATTGAGGACCTGGGAAATAAAAAATTACTCAGGGTGAAGTTTTCCAAAGCACTAGATTGTCTTTCGAGCTATCAATCAGCATAACTTGGGCTCATAAGACACTTAGATATTTTTGAAAAATCTCACCCCCTACTACAGATATACCAATTTTTCCCTACTCTGACTTCAGTAAGGGCTGCTTAGACCTCAGAATTTTTTAAAAATAAGGTTATATATTCAGACATCCACAGAAGAATTTTGAAGTCTAAGGCTGTACAGATGTTGCCTTTTGCCCCTAGATCGTATGGCCATTCACACCCATCGTCCCACTTCAAGCACTTATGAAGCATACCGAATAAAATGTTCTAACACATCCTGACAGTTTACAAGAGGAAGACTTCATTTTAAGCTATTGTGTGATCACTTCTATGTACACTACACAAACACATGTAAATCAGGAGAAAAATATTTTTTTAAATAAAATTAATGAATGTTGTAGATGTTGGATTTTTAGACTATAAGTTGGTGTTTTCTGGTTCTGAGATGGCAAAACCCCTTGCTGAAAGTAGTATTTCTGGGGGCAAAGGGAGGGGCTTCTGGTGGCAAAGGTCAAGGGTTGGGGGAGGGACTTCTGGTCCCAAGATGGTGACCAAGGGGCAGGGCACCTGTCAAGGGGCAGGGCTAGCCATGCAGCCCTCGACAGCTTGATAAAACTTGGTAAGTGGCCCTTGCCTGAAATAATTGCCCGGCCCAAGACAATCAGGACTGCCCCAAAGGAGATGTCTGTTTACAGGATAACTTCAGACACTCATTCTATAAGATATTCACCAGTTTCAGCACTAAGTAGCAAGATGAAATGCCAAAAAACAGTATCAAGGTCAAAAACATATAAGCTGTACACTATTTCTAAAGAAATACAACTAGGATTCACAAAAAATATTGGACAGATAGATTATTTCTTATAAATCTTACAGAACTATCCTGCATGCAGTAGTATAGTTTTCGTTCAAATGAAACCATAGGGTCGAAGTGAACAAGTTAAATTAGGGACAGTGTTGTTCAAACTTCCCCGGACACCTTTGCCAATAACCTTGTAATCCACCTTCAGGCTCTATGTTTATGCATTGCTGACCTTCCTTGAGGTGAGGGGTAATTACAAAGAATGAAGGCTTATGTTACAAGTACATAAATTCATTGGGTGAAATCCTGAACCCAATAAAGTAGGAGACTTTTGCTATTTATTGCAACAAAGCCGAATTTGAAGTGAAAGGCAAGTATACTCTTGTAGTTTAGCACACAGTATAGTTAGCTCCTCTGACCTTCGTTGTTTTAAAGACCTAGGAGATAAGAACATCTTGTGTGTCCACTGACATTTAAAGTCATGTACTGTGGTTGAAAGAAGGAAAAAAACCCCCAAATGAACAACTTCTGGGCCAACACACTAAGGTAGCAACATAAAACTATATGAATCCATAGAGATAAAAATTATGCAGTACCTGGGAAACAAAATTATAATTCTGAAATATAGATTATAATTACACATAAATTGTGTGACATCCTAGACTGTAGCACTCAAATTATTTCAATTACTCACTCTACCTTATGATAAATGAATGTGAGCATCTCCTGTTCTGTGTGTTATTATTTTAACATGATGTTTGTCATTCAGTAATACCAAGATGACAGCCTTCATTACCTGACCATATGGCAAATGTTAGAAGTATATGCAATCACATCATCTGCTGTAAATTACTGTACTTCCTACAAGTTATTTCACAGATATAGGATAAATAGCATTCACCATACTGATGTTTTAAGTTACATATTCGTACGTATTCAATGTCATAAAAGATGTATAAGTAATTAGACGAATATTGTTTAGCCAAATGACAAATTAAAGGAATAAACCTGTTGCAAGAATGCATTTTCTTTGCAGCAACCAAACCATATGGTAAAATACAATTGAGCCCTCTTAAGTGAACACCTGTTAACATGCTAAACTACTTGTAAAAAATATAAATATGAATACAAGCTGTAACTTGTTAAGAATATCTAGTTATACAAAATCAAATGTGCAAGATGATGTATAGCGAGTGGGATCTTCTTAAATATGCTTGTTAAACCAAAGCATAATAAATATATGCATACTAAATATATACTGTAACATTTTCATACATACTACTGCTCAAAAGTTAATATATTAGTAGCACATTAATCACCACATCTCTATTATGCACACATTTGATTCTTTAGCAGACAGTTGCAGTGGTTTACATCTGATATTGTGTAAACATTAATAAACTTTGGCAAAAGAAAATTAATATTACTGATCTCAAAAACTGTAAAAAATAAGTATATGCTGCAAGTTTGCTGACTTTTGCAATTCATTTTGTCTTTAAAAACATTTGTAATTTACTTTGACCTTAATGGTATTTATCCCATCTGATTCATCAATATCTACTGCAGTAGCATTGATTTTTGACACAATTTTGGCAGTAAGTGTTTTTGAATTATTAAAGGAAATTAAGGATAGAACACTTAAAATCATGAGTAGTGACTATAACATATAATCCTTTATATTAAAATTTAGATTTAGCTCACTGGGCTCAATATCCTACCTTCTGTAATGTCTGATCTGATATTTCTTTCACATTCTTCTTTGGAGAACTGTTCTTGACCCCATCATCTTCACCAAGTCTAAAGAGCAGCTCTGTCACAGAATAAATAATATATTTTGACATCTAATATTCCACTAAAACAATATTCAAACATTTTAAGGAAATCTGCTCTTTAGTTTCACAATTATAAATAATGTAGTCTATTTTCTTGTCAAGTTTTTTGGTCAGTCTCTAAGGAGTGACCTCTTTTCAAAGTCTTATATCACATAATTATGAATCTTCGTAGCATCACAGTGTTTTTTTCTACAGTACAAGCTTTTCAAAGGTTCAATAGATCTGCAGGTTAAAGATGCTATACTTTTATTCCCATTTTCATTCTTTTATAGACTATTCCCTCTATGCCTTAAAAGCAGAATTCATTGCCTTTTTATCTACACAGTCACTACCAGTTTTGTTCTCCAGGTCTCATCCCCTGCCAGGAGGGATCAGAGTGATTGGTGAACAAAGCAAACAGTAACAGAATTAGGATGGATGGAGACTTTAAACCCTTTTTTGTTAAGGAAAAGATCACACACTTTACAAGATAAATCACACAAATCATTCCTGTGCAATGTTCTGAATTCATAACAATTAGAAACCCATAAAACTAACTAGTTTGAACTTGGCTCTCTCCACCTTCTATGGTGAGCTAAACACTTCAGATGCTACAAATTCCCCCAAATAAGGGAAATCTAAAAAATAAATTGTCTATAAAGAAAGCCCACTAACAGAAGTGAAACGGTAGTAATATTATAAAAGAACAAAAAGGAAAAATAATCGTATAGTGATTTTTAGTGAAGGGGAAATATAATAGTAAGCTACAAGGAAAACAGATGGTAGAAATGCTAATCCAATACTTAGATTTTTTTAATTTAAATTAATTGAAAGAATAAATATCTATGTTACATACTGAAATGTTGTTTTAGAAGTATCATTTTAAACCACAAGCAGACACTAGAGGTCAGTTAAAACTTTTGATTTATAAACAAAGAAGGAGTAGAAGAAAAGAGTGTTACCCTCTGTAGATTAGCAATCCTCTTGATATAAACAGTGACTAACAAGTTTGTTAGAGTGAATTAGACCTTTCTTTTGTCTTTGGAACATGTCATGGCCAATTAAAACTTCTGTATTCATAAAATAAATGGAGCACTATTCTGAAGATAATAAAAGCTGAAAAAGGTAAAACTATGCATCTGGGGAATATGTACCTTTACCTTGATATTAATATGTTAGTTCCCATGTTATTTCTGAGTACAGTCCCCCAGCTCTGTGGTACTGAATACATTTACAACAGTCTTTAAGTAACACACAAAGCTAATATGAACATGCTTTTCATCTTTTTCTAAATATTCACTCATTTGAATGTCTACTGTAGTTTTTATATCAACATTTACTATACTAAAAAAATAAGGTGATTTTTCCATGGTTAAAAGAAACAGATCAAAGCAGACAAAACACTATGTTTATAACACAACTAGATTAATATACATATTATAACAGTGTCTAAAATAAGCATGTTATACACAGTGAACAAACAATATTATTGGAAGAAAGGTGGAAAATGTAGTTCTAACAAATTTATGACTGACAGAAATACTTTAATCACAAAAAAAAAATTAAGAGGAATTACTAGCCATTGATACGAGTCCCTCTCTAACAAGCAAAAATACATAGCTTATTTCACCCGTGTTGTTTATTATAATTCTTTTATAATGGTTCAATGGAAATAGCTGATAATGAAAAAGCACTGCCTATATAGCTGTCTGTCTGCCTATGACAGCAACTGGATTCATCTTACTAACTTACCCAGTAATACATAAGTTCTATTGGTGACAGAACAAAGAAAAAAACATTAACTGTTCATTCACAGACAGACTCACAAGCCATAAAAAAGGATATTCTTTTAATAAAATGACAACCATCTTACAACAGTATAGTTATGTCACACTGAGAACACAGCTTTAGCATAGAATATTTAGTAGGGCTGTGCAAAACGGCTATATTTTGTTTCGGTTTTGGCCGTTCTGGAGGACAGTGATTCATTTCAGATCGTTGTTCCGTTATGATTCTGCTGAATCTGTACTGGAGTTTTGACGCTGTTTTGGCACTGATTCAGAGATTCGGATAAGCTGGGGAGAGGCAGGCACAGTCAGGCAGCTGCAGGTTCTTGTGTGGTTCCTCCAGCCAGGAGACCCCAGAGGCCCTGATCGCTGCTGCAGCAGCTGGTGAATGCAGGGGTTTTTTTTGTTTGTTTGTTTGTTTTTTAAGTGCCAGGAGGCTGGGGATGGGTGGGGGATGGGGCCAGGCAGGGCAGCCATGGAGGCTTCTACCACGGCTCCTCCAGCTCTGTCTGCCTCTGCCCTGGTGGGTGGAGCCGCGGGAGAAGCCCCTGTGGCTGCCCTGCCTGGCCTCATCCCCTGCCCAGCCCCAGCCTCCCAGCACTTTAAAAGGAGGGCTCCGGGGCGGTGCCAGACTATTCCCAGGGGGGCACCTCCGAAACATTTCCAAAACAGTTTGGATGGTTTTATTTTGGAGATGTTTCAGAGCCTTCTGTTTCATTTTGGATTCGGTGCTTTGGGTGCTGAAACACCTCTGAAATGAAACGGCTTCCGAAATTTCACACAGCCCTAATATTTAGTTTAATTTATAATCAACACATTTGGGTTTGAGGTGACTGTAGTACACTGATGGCAATACAATTTTATTATTAAGAAGCAGGCAGTTACTTTATGTAGAGAAGGAACTATCAGCTTAAAAAGATCAGGGAATATTAATTTAGCTCCAGAAGCTCATCTTTATGGCACAAAGAATTCTCCTTTTCTGAAAATGTAACTGCACAGAAATGGTATTCCTACCCTGGTATGTAAAACGAAGTCTGCAGCTGAAGAACTCCTATCCAAATGTTCTATGAACTAATTCCTGTCATTATTCAAAAATGGAATATGATGAACCAATTGTAGCAGAGATGGAGTCTGAAGGACAGACATTACATAAATAGTGCTGAAAGCAGTTTTATAATACTACAAAAATCTGTCAGACAGACTTGTATTCCCCTATAGCACTAAAAAAATTGGCAGAAGCACTACAAAAAGGTTCCAGGATGAAATGGGAACTGCTGCGTAGCAGTAATTTAGAAGTACTAAATATAATGCCTATATAGTTCCATCATAGTGCTGCAGGGGGTTTCTTAGTTCCCGAGCATCCCACTGTACTCTGCTCTCCTGCCCATACCCTTCAAGGGAAAAAGGAGAGGGAGAGAATGGGGTGGACACTCACTGGGTGCTCTCCAGTTCCCAGGGAATATGGTGCTGCATATGAAAACTGTGAAAGCTTGAACAGTGTCTCTTGCATAAAAATGCAGGACAGTGGCTGAGGCAAGACTGGGTTGTGGTAACAAGACTGCCATAAGAAAATCAAACTATGCTAATGGCTTGCAACCCGTTAAGTGCAGAGGCAGTGGAGTGCTTGCGGTACCCAATACCAGACCCATGCCATAAAGTAGTAAAAGTGGTTAAAATTGTTGGCAGAGTTCTGATGTGCTTATCACATATGTGTACCAAGAAAGCCCTTTAAAGAAAGGCTGAGCCAGTGAAGGCAAGGAAACTACATATGCATTTCAATTGGCCTAGTAGCTAAAGAAAACAAAAGACTAAATATCTAGCTCAAAAGAAACTTGTAAAAGGAGCACTGAATATAGGGAAGATGTTCTGCATGTGACATCCTCACATTTCTCAAAGCCGGCATCCACTCTAAGGTATTTGTCTGAACCATCCAGCGCATGTCTAAATTCATAAGCTACTGCAAATGTACCCTGTTAGCGTGTCTGCGCAGGGTACCGCCTGATCCCCTGGTTCTCTACTGCCACGACTTCGATCTTATCAAAGAAATAGGGAGGTAAGAGATGTTGCAATGATTACTACCTGTGGAAGCACCATGCTTGGTCTATTTCACAATCTAGGTGCTTTTATATTTTTTCTTTTACAGGGAACCAGGTGGGAGGCAGCAGCTCGTCAGAGTTGTTCCTGGAATCACCCCCGTGGCTCCAAAGAGGATCCCCGGCACCTGAATTGGTACAGTGTTAATAGGCGTCTTGCCAGCTTGCGGCTGTGTCCTCAATCAGTCCTCGCAGGGTCCCGTTTGAGTCACCCACCCTGTGTAGGGTGTCTCCAGGCTCCTTCTTATCCAGGTTACTTGCCGTAACCCCTGGCCCTCGTAGTCCTTGCCCGCTCCCAATAATAAAGAGAAAGTAAAGGAGAAAAAAAGGGTTTTCTTTCTTTTCTCGTGTCTTGGCTCCCCGCCAATTACCTCATTAGCGGCTTGTTACAGGTGATGCCCAGTCTCTTTTGCCGCGCGCTGTGCCAGGGTGCAGATCCGAGAGTTCGCCCGTGGTCAGGTCCACGGATCTCTGCCCCAGCTTCCCTCTCCCCTCGAGTTCTGGGTGCTGGGCCAGGTCTCTTCAGAGGTCTGGGCTGGTGACCCCCACTCCCTTTGGCTTCCAAGTTGCCTCGCCGCATCCCTGCGCGAAGCCATGGCTTCCCCCCGTGCAGCGGCTCCATTCTCCCCAGACTCACCACCGCTGTCGTGTGCTCCTGGTAGGTAGTGGGGGGGTGGGCTGCTGGTCCTGGGTTCTGGAGTCCCTCGGCTCGCATTGGCCTTGTGTTGTGGATCCCTCCTTCAGATCCTTCTTTGCGAGAGTCCCCAGCAGCTCCTCTCTTCTCTGGTGGTGCCCAAAGGCAACTTTCTCTGGGCATCGTCCTCTTCATATCCCTGGGCGCTGAGCCCCATTGGCTCTCCGCAAGCGTGGGGCGTCTCCTTGCCCCACCAGGCCATAATCACTACCAGCTGTGAGATCTCTCAAGTAACAGGGTTTCAGTCGGGAACCCTGTTACATACACCATTAATAAACAAATACCCCAAAACACATTTGGTAACACCTCTAAGTATCCTTCCTGTCTGACACTCAAGGCCCATCATCTGTGATTGACCTGTAATTGCAGAGGCTGCAGAAACACCTAGTCTTTACACCTAGATAATCAAGAACAGGAGCAAGGCAATTAACAGTTATGATATAATGATCAACTTTTTCCTCCCTGTTTTCTTCAGGCTTTAATTGGCCAACCATCAAGAAAAATGCTTTGAAGAACCAGTATAAGGACTAAGCAGACTTGTCAGCAAGTTGTGTGCAGTCCAGATCAGAAGCCATCTTGCCACCCAGCCAACAAGTGAAGGACCCATGCTTTGAGACTGTATAAGGACTGCTTCCTGCCTGCATCGAGTAAAGATCTTTGTGCAGCTTAGATAATATTACGAACTAATAGCTTATTTTATAGTGGGAAAGAATCTTTTCTGTCATTTAGTTTTGTAACTTGTTGGTACTTATTAAAGCAAGCCTTTCTGCTATTCATCAACTGAGTGCTGTGTCAATTCATAAAGCACTAGATTAGAACTTTGGTTTTTAAGTACAACAATGGGGGAGCAGGCAGCAGGTCCCCAAAGACTCCAGGCACTATGGCATGCTTACTGACAGCTCACTGCAGTTCTGCTCCCTGCCCCCACAGGGGTTGGCATACTGTCAGTGAACATGTTATATCCCCATGGCCAGGGAATGGGGTGGCCATCAGTGGCAACTTTGTAGAGTTTCAGCCAGGGGGCTTGATACATCTGTTTGCACCTGTAAAGGACTTTTTGCACTTTTGTGGTGCTTATAAGTTCTGTGGCACTTGCAGTGCTACATATGGAATGTCTGTTCAACAGACTCCAGGAAGCTTAAAACAAACTTTCCTTTTCACTGAACCCCTCCCCTCTCAAGCCCCCCCACCAAACAACAGCAGACCCCCACTCTCCAGCTTGAAGTCTTAGAGCCATTAATAATTTTTACCAGGGTTTTTACAACTAAAATATAAAATTGTAAAACCTGGAAGAGGAAGGAAGTTTTCTGATGCAGTTTAGAGCATAAACACCAAAACCAAAATGATCTACAGAGACTTTTCTCTCTCTCATATTCTTTGTCCTAGCTTTTAAAGTTTTAAGCTTAACTATGTCTATGAAATCTATGAACTAGTCTTAGTTCTAAACTATATTAGACTCATAAACTAATAGCCAACCTACCTGGAAGCATCTCTCTCAGGAACTATCAAGCTTAAAAAAGATCAGGGAATATTAATTTAGCTGTTAGAATGATGAATTTAGGAAGATATTTCTAAGCATTAGGCCCCGGCACGTGTTGTACTTAAGACGTGATTAACTAGATAATCACATCTTAAATTGTCACCCAGCCACATGTTAACACAATTAATGGTGTGATAAAACAAGGAATAAGCCACAAAGCTATTACATAAAAACTGTGTAATAACTTTGTGGCTGGTTCCTATCAGGCCATTAATTGAATCTGTGGCTAGGCTGGGGCTCTCCACCATTGGGTGTGCTCACATGGCTGGGAGCCATGTCAACTGATGGGGCTCCCAGCCACAGAAACGTACCATATGCCCCCATGGTTGGGAGCCCTATCAGCTGACAGAACTCGCAGCCGCAGGAGCTTGCTGTGTAGGGGGAACCCAGAATCATGAAAATCACTGATGGTGTTTAACTAAGATTCACTCTCAGAGTCATAATTAAGGTGTACTCCCCTCCTCTCTGGGGCACTAGCGGCTCCGTACATTCAATCACCTCATAGGACTGGCATAGGAAACTTCAGACACACCAAATTTTCTATGGCTAGTCTTCTGGGTTGTTGACGCAAAACATTTCCTGAACCTAATACATAAAACTGTCTAGGGATCAGCTGCACGCCTCCTAAAATGCACAGGAGGAGTGAAAGAAGCTTCTCATCCATGTAACATGAATAGGGGCCTATTTAACTCGTGGCAAGACAAAGCCATTTTTGTAGCTTTGTCCAGGCATGAAGAACACATTTTGCAGGCATTTCATGGCAGCTTTGCCCTTTGGTGCTGATTGGCAGATGTTGTAGGGCTTGCTGCTACTGCCCTGAGCTCGTTTTCCTATACCTGGGGTCAGGCTCTTATGTCCCAATCACAACAAAATTAATCAGTTAGTCCAGTCACTGCTCTGCACATGCCTGCCCCAGCTTACTCATGAGCATTTACAGTCCCAATGGGATCTCTCCCATGTGCAGCGAGGCTCTAACCTGAAACAGCAATTCTTCTGGCCCCTCCCCCAGATCCTCAGCTGTCACTCCGCTCCAGGGATTAATCAGAAGCCTTGTGTGTGCAGGCCTCCATCTACCTCCTTCCTTGGGTCACACCCGCAGTGTTTCTCCAGCAAGTTTCACAACACTTGCCTTCTGAGACACTCAGCCCCTCCTCTCTCTGCAGCTTGCAGGGAATTAACTCCACTCTGCCCCTCTCCAGGGACGGAAATACCTCTGAGCTGCCTCCCTCCTCCAATCCAGAGCAAGATGCTGCTCCAGAAGTATGGTGATTGCTTCTCTTCCCTTCCAGTCTCCAGCTGCAGCCCCGCCAGCCCTCCATACTGTAAGTGTTCCTTGCTTTCACTTTCCCTGTCTGTTGCTGCCAGCTGCTTTTCTTCCCTGACCTCCCCTGCCCAGCATGTAGGCACCTCAGGGCTTTCGTTCACTCTCTCTCACTCCTTCACAGCAATCTCACCCAAGGGGGGGGGCTGGAGGAGGGGCAGCTGCCATCTTGTCTGCTGTCTCCTTTGTGCTGACACACCAGCTGGTGCCTTCCACTCCTGGGTAGAAGGACTTACTAAAAACTTATTTTAGTTATAGTTAATACAAATGTATTTTTATTAAGTTTTTTTTCCGTGGATTTAGCAGGCAACCCTGGATTTCACAGTTTCTGCGAAATCCGCAAAAACACAATTTAGGTAGATTCCCTAAACATGAATGAGCGAGCAGGTATTTTTTTTTTTTATGAGTGAACTGGTAAACAATCTTTTCATGAGACTTCAATTAATTTTTAATTTAGTAAAACATCCTTGGATTTGATCCAACTATTTATTTCTAAACAAACTCCGCCCAACCCCCCTCCCACCCCAAAAATTATACTGGTAGATAGCATTCAGGTAACCCACAACTGATGAGAAATGCAACTGAATAGATACCCATTCGGTCACCTTAGAATAAGTAACCACTGTAACTCCACAGATTGAAGCAAATATTCAAATTTTCTTTTATTTGTTCAAAGAGAAAAGACATTTTAGTCTATAAATTTCTGAGCCTATTTATTTAATTTAATATGTAGGTATTTCTGATATTTCTAGAGATCCGTTTTGGTTTTTGGGGCATTTTTTTTGGAAATAGACATGTTTATTGCTTAGCAAGCACCCAATTACCACTCAGCTGCTGCTTCTTTTTAAAGGCAAGCTGAACTGGCAAACACAATTCAAGTGACTTTTAACTTAGTATTTTAAATTTTTATGTAGTTTCCTCCAGCTCAACATCTGTTTCTAGAACAGCTATGAAGCAGTATCAAATAGAAATCCACCGCTTATCATCTTAAACAGTTTACTAAGTTTTACAAAATTGTAGTTTTTGAATATAATATCACTCACTCTCTCTCCCTATATATATATATATATATAGAGAGAGAGAGAGAGAGAGAGAGAGAGAGAGAGATTAGTTCCTTCTGTTTTCACAAATATGACCAATAACGCCACAGAAATGGAAAGCAGCCAAATAGAAAAGAGAGAAGGAAAAATTCATGTTTTGGGGTGCTTGCATAAACAATGTGTTTGTTTGTTGGGTGGAGGCTGGTAGTTTCGAATCTAGACTAACCTGGCAACTCCGATTCTCAAGTCATAAAGTTTTGCAGAAATAGTTTGTTTACTGATACTAGTTAAGATTACTATAAAAGCCATATAAGATTTAAGCAGAGTTAAGTATATTTTGAAGTCAGTTGAATCCCATAAAGATAAGACAATTTAATTATTTCAAAGTGAATTTCTTCAACAACAACAAAAAAACCCAACACAAAATATTTCTAAAAACATGCTACTTAAACTTAAAGATAATTTACCTTCTCTTTCTTGTTGCAGACATAGATTCAGTTCCTGTATAGTAGCCTTATCCACAGATCTATGAACTTTCATCTGATCTAACTCTTCTTCAAGATTCAATCTACAAAATAGCATAGAATAATAGTCCAATGTATAAACAGAAGGAAGAAACAGAAAACAGCCAAGTTCCAACTGCTAAAATATGCAACAAAATCAAATGAAAAATTTAATCAAAATAAATATTTGTTGAAAAGAAGTGTGATTTAAATTCCGGTACTATTTCTCTCAATAGCAGATATTTCATTTACCTGCTATCATAGGCATAAAAATATCAAAACAATATCTTATAAACTTTTAAAATCTGGATTCAAACTTTGGAATTACATATACATAAGAGATTTCACCTCCTCCCCCTAAGAAGGCCCTTGAATGAGATGCTGTAGATGGGAAAGATACAGGTCCAGGACAAGGACAGAGACAGATTGGAAAGGGCAGAATAGAAGAAATCAGTCTTGGGGAAGATCAGCCCACTAGATCACACTCCTCTCCAGAATGTATTCTAAGATTCCCAACCCTCAAGAAAATGTGTCATCCCCACGTTGCGCTGGTCTATGCAAAGAAAGAGGGACACTACTGCTATTATTTACTATTACTTCAAGTGACAGATACCAGAATGTTTTGTTTTCTTTCAGGTTCTTTAAAACCTAGGGAATTGCTCGAATGCATGCACGCACACACACATTACAATCAGGGGTGCAACCGTATTTGGTTCCCTTATATGACCACCTTTTATTAAATTACTGTATAAGTTAGTAAAAGGTACCTGCCTCATTCAGTTCACAGAATAGATGGTATTTGCTTGATATTTTCTCTTTGTCATTCAATATATGCCCCATACTTTTTTATCATGCACTTGTCAAACATGTCCCTGAAGACAGAAACATTTTCTTCCTGGGCTTATCTATAGTTTTTATCATTACATTATCTGAAGTGCTTCAAACGTAATTTATTTTTGTAACAGCATGGTGAGGTAAAGGGATGTTATTCCCATTTTATAGACATAGAATAGTGACACAGAAAAAGTAAGGTCAAAAGTATCCACTAAAAAATGGAAGCCTAACTTAGATCTCAACAACCTGATTTTTCAGTGTGCAGCATTTTGTGACATTTGTATGTTCAAATCAGAGCCGTTATTCACTTCATGTGAGTGCTCAGCAGTTCTGCAAATTGGGGTGTTAAGTCAGGTCTCCAGAAAATGAGGAACATTTCATAGGTGAAAATTAATTGAACGTGGGTGCATCTAATGTGAAATCAGTGCAACTGAATAAAATCCAGCACAGTTTGTGCTGGAGTTTATTGATCCCAGTGTTTACATGTGTGTTCAGGACCGCAGCATGTTCAGTCAGGGTGGTGCAGCCCTGGCTGGCAGGGGGCCCAGGGGATCAGCTTGTCAGCCCAGAGCTGCAATCTCCACGCTCAATGTGCTGCAGAGGGGCTGGCTGGGACACAAGGGTGCTAGAGTGCAGGCTTAGCCTGCAGGCAGCCTTCACACTGTAGCTCGTGCCCCAGCCAGCCCCGTTCACCATAATACTCATGTCAGACAGTACTATTCTACAACAGAATTAAAAAGTTTACTCGGGCCTAATAGCACTGCATGCACAGACGGTGACTCTTTCAATTGGTACCATCATTCTTTACAGAGTATGGTGTATGTGCCAATGAGTTCTTTAATGGCTGCTGAGTCCAACACGAGTCCCACCCACAGGTAGGGCACATCCATGAACTAGCAATGCCCTGGATTTGAGCAACAGATTTTTTCCTTCTCTGATGCCGGTCATTATAAAACTTGATTCAGTCTGCCTCACAGTGCCTCACTCCATCTGCAGGCTGACTCTGATAACCAGAGTGGCATTCTGCACTCCTGTTCCAATCCTTTCCCAATCATCCACAGAGATTCCAAAGGATGCTAAGTCATCTTTGCAAGCATCCTAAAATCTGCACAGTGGTCTGCCTCTCTTTCTTGACCCTTCGCAAACTTCAGAGTACAGCACATTCTTCCGCATCCTGTGACCCAGCATATCCTTGACATGACTGAGTCTTTTCTAACTAATTAACAGGGATCCAAGTTTTTCCGTTTCCCATGGAAAAACGGAGAAAACCACGGATTTTCCATTTTTCTCAGAGAAAACACGGATTTACCCTTTTAGCAGAGAAACCCATGGACTTCCACCTTTTGAAAAGAGTTGTGTAGGCCGGCAGAGTTCCAGCCTGTAAGAGTTAATTCCAAAAAAGGCGGAGAAACCCCCAGCTGTGCCAGGAGGGGAACGGAGAAGAGGAGAGGGATGCTCTCACTTACCGGAGGCTTAACTCAGGCTCACTTGCCCTCCTGGAGCTTCTTGGTGTGGCTGGGGGCTGCAGGGCAGGGCTAGGGGGGTGCAGCTGGCTGGGGGCTGAGGGAGCGAGGAGGTGTTGGGGTAAGACATGGAGTGCCCGCCGGCCTGGTGGACACTCCATGTGGAGCTTTCCCCAACACCTCCCCCTCTCTCAGCCCGGGTGGGCAGAGACGGAATGGGGCGCAGCAGCGGTGGTGTCTCCCCCCAGTGTGTTTCCGTTGCTTTTTACGTTGGGAGGGGCGCGCTGCGTACTGCCAGCCACACGCAGCACACCGCAGCACACCCCTGCCCCCCACCTCAGTTCAGTCTGTGCCCACTCCCAGGAGCAGGGCTGGGGTGGCAAGGGCAGCGGTGCCCCTCTGCGGACTGCACACGCCCACCTGGCCAGGGGACAAGGGAGGCTTGCTTATGGTGGCCACTACCACACTGCCACCACCACCGCACCATCGCTCGCATGTGGCGGACACCAATGCACCAGCACCACTGCACCCTGTACCACTTGCCCACAGCCAGCTGCAGGAGAGCAGTGTGGGGTGCAATAGCAGTGGTGGTGGGCACTGCATGCAAGCAGCAGTGGGTGGTGGTGTGGCACCATGGCAGTGGTGCGGTGCAGTGGCAGCTGGCGGTGGTGCTGTGGCGGCAGCTGCCACTGCGCCTCTTGCCCACGGCCAGATGGGGACAAGCAGCGCAGGGCATGGGGATGACAGTGTAGTGGTGGTCGCCATGTGTGAGCCTGGCCCTCCCTCCCCCCCCCCCCAGCCAGGTGGGCATGTGCAGCCCGCAGAGCAGCACCGCTGTTCTGGCCCCACCAGCCCTTCTCCTGGGAGCGGGCACAGACTGAGCTGAGGTGGGGGGCAGGGAGGTGCCATGGTGTGCCGCGTGGGACCAGCAGCACCCAGCATGCCCCTCCAACCCGCAGAAGGGCACCACTGCCCTCACCCCCCCGGCCCTGCTCCTGGGAGCAGGCACAGAAACACGCTCTCTCCCCTCCGCTTTCTCGATCCGGCACCCCCAGCCCCTTCTTTTTCACCCGCCCCGCTCCCCCCCCACCTGCTGGAGTATGTGTGAGTATGTATGTCTGTGTCTACATGTGTCTACATATGCGTGTCTGTGCCTGGATATGTGGGGCTGGGAGGCTGTCATTTTAATCACAGTTATCAGAGAATTTGCAGTTTTTTTTTATCAGGGAAAACCAAGATCCCTGCTAATCAATGTTCCCACAAATGACATACCAACACAAGTTAACACTTCCATATTTGTCACCTTGTCTTGCCATCTCATTCAAAGAATTTTACACAGGCATATGATATGAAAGCTGCTTAGTCTTCTGATGTTTGGCATAAGCTGTCCATGTTTCTGAACCATATAGAAGAGTGGATAAAACATGCATCTCAAATATGGATTTTCACTGTAGTTGATAGTTTCTTATTGGTTCCAGGCCTTGTCTTGCAAAAGACCAAAATTCCTGGCTGCTTTGCCAATTCTACAAGCAAGCACAGCATCAAGATCAACATTACTTGTAACAGTAAAGCCAAGGTAGAAAAATTGGTAAACAACATCAAGACAAGTACCATCTATGGTGATATCTGCAACTGTTTCTAAAGAGCCTTGGCGTATGATAAAAGTCTTCTTCAAGCTTGTTGCTAGTCCAAAGATTTTGTATGAGTCAGAGAACTTGGTAATGAGATGTTGCAGGGCATTGACACTGTGAGCCATCATCTGCAAACAACAGGTGCCTTAGGATGATCTCCTTCACCTTCATCTTAGCTCTGAACTTTGCAATGTTGAACAGTCCTCCATCACATTTAGTGCTGAAATACATACCCTCTCAAACATCATGGAATGCATGTTGAAGCAAAAACGACAAATAAATGTTAAACAATGTGGGAGCCAGTACACAGCCCATTGTTGATGTCGAATGAGTCAGACTCTTGGTTTTCATACATTAGCAACACCAGGATTCTGCTTTTAAAAACTAATAGCTCTACACATAAATAAAAATGCACTGAATGGATTTTTGAGTGGCTAACAAAAACCATGGAGGCAGTAGCTCAGGGATTATTATTAGAGGTGCACCAATACATAGGTCCCATATTGGATCGGCACTGATATAATCTCAACATTTCTCAACAAGGAGAAATGCAAAGTGCTGCACCTAGGGAGGAAAAATGTCCAGCACACCTACTGCCTAGGAAATGACCTGCTGGGTGGCACGGAAGTGGAAAGGGATCTTGGAGTCCTAGTGGACTCCAAGATGAACATGAGTCGGCAGTGTGACGAAGCCATCAGAAAAGCTAATGGCACTTTATCGTGCATCAGCAGATGCATGACGAATAAATCCAAAGAGGTGATATTTCCCCTCTATCGGGCGCTGGTCAGACCGCAGTTGGAATACTGCGTGCAGTTCTGGGCACCGCACTTCAAGAGGGATGCGGATAACCTGGAGAGGGTCCAGAGAAGGGCCACTCGTATGGTCAAGGGCCTGCAGACCAAGCCCTACGAGGAGACATTAGAGAAACTGGACCTTTTCAGCCTCCGCAAGAGAAGGTTGAGAGGCGACCTTGTGGCTGCCTATAAGTTCATAACGGGGGCACAGAAGGGAATTGGTGAGGTTTTATTCACCAAGGCGCCCCCGGGGGTTACAAGAAATAATGGCCACAAGCTAGCAGAGAGCAGATTTAGATTGGACATTAGGAAGAACTTCGTCACAGTTCAAGTGGCCAAGGTCTGGAACGGGCTCCCAAGGAGGGTGGTGCTCTCCCCTACCCTGGGGGTCTTCAAGAGGAGGTTAGATAACCATCTAGCTGGGGTCATCTAGACCCAGCGCTCTTTCCTGCCTATGCAGGGGGTCAGACTCGATGATCTATTGAGGTCCCTTCCGACCCTAACATCTATGAATCTATGAATCTATTACAGATGCCTTCATACTATTATGTAAGTATTTCGCAAGGTTTAGCAATGTAGGTGGACAGTCAAGCTCCTCAAAAGAGTGTAACCAACTAACCATGTCAAAGGCTTTTGTTAAATCTGTAAAGCCATGTACAGTGGGATATGCTTCTCTCTGCACTTCTCCTGCAGTTGTTTTACAGAGAAGACCATATCTATGGTGGACCTTTCCAAGTGGAAGTCACACTGGCTCTCAGGATAGATTTTCTCAGCTGTCTGATATCTAGGTAAAATAATATGGTTTAAGATTTTTCCTGTGATGTTGAGAAGAGATATACCTCTGTCATTATTACAGTCACTTCTGTCTCCTTTGTTTTTATAGAGTTGGATGAAATGAGTGTCCTTAAAACCTTGCAGAACAGTTTCTTCTGTCCAATAGAGTACCTCATGCAATGTTTGCAGCAAGTCTTTGTTAGCACGTTTGTACATTTCAGGAGGTAAACAGTCAGATCCTGAAGCTTTGTTATTGTGAATCTTTTTGATACATTTTTCAAGTTCCTTTAGTGTAGGTTTGGCATCCAGCAAAGTCATAACTTCAAACCCAGGCAATTCATGTAGCACACATTAGTCTATTACAGATTCCCTTGAGCATACCATTCCATAGTGCTGAATCCACCTCTCCAGTTGCCTTCTCTTATCATTTATGATATTGCCATCCATGTCTTTCAACAGAGCTGTCTTATACTTTGTCGGCCCAATGGTCTTTCTAATACCCTCTTATAACTATCTACTGTCACCTGGGTCAGCCACCTGCTGGATACTATTGCAGAGACCCAGCCAAAATTCTTAAGCACATCTCCTGGAAGCTGTTTGAACAGCCTTACAAGCTTCTCTTACATGGTTGAGCGAATCAGTAGTAGAAGTAGACTTGATTAGGACAGTTATTTTTCTCTAAATGAGTTGCAGCAGTACCTCTGGATGGTTTGCAAACCAGTCAATGTTCGTCTTAGCTCTTGATTGCCACATTGTATATACTTGTCTCCAGGACTTCCCATGCATCTGATACAGTTTCATTCATGCCAACTGACTTTGTTACTTCTTCTTTGAAAAGCCGTTTGTTGACAGGATCATTGATTTGACACAGGTCAATATAAGATTGTCCAGCAGGTTTATTGCAATGGATCTTCTTAGCTTGAAATTTCACTTTGCAGAAGACAAGGGAGTGGTCTACAATACAGTCTGCGCTTTGAAAGTATCACGTATGCAGGATATCTTTCAAGTGTGTACATCTTGTTCGTACCAAGTCCAACTGATGCCAGTGCTTGGACCTTGGGTATCTCCATGCTTTACTGCTAATTAGTCAACTCTGCAGTAAAGGCACACATGTAGATGCCCCGTTTGTTTTAAAGCCACTTGTCTGGCATCACACAGGAATTCTATAATACAAGCAGGAAGAGATTTCAGCTCTCCAGGGCTTCACTGAAGTGTCCCTGTCTTTTCTTTTCCTTCCATTCTTCTGCCTCATTTCACTGCCTTCCAATTTCCATAATAAATGAAGCAAAGATCCTATAGACACTATCATCCTTTGCTACATGGGCTTAATTCATTCCCAGAGAAAAACCATCCTGTGAACCGAAGGAGGCAGGAGTTCTGAGGGGGAAAAAAGTATGTGATCATATAATAAATTACCACTTTGCACTGCATTCACAGAGGGGGACCAAACTAGAATTGCAAAAGATCCTTACTTGTGGGATTTCTAATTTTTTGAGTTCTTTATCTTACAACCTTAAAATGGTAGTAGTCAACATATCTGGGGTGATTAAACCAAAATTAGGGAAGGGAATCATGTAGAGTGGTCCCTGCATATGTGAGGTGGAACAACAAAATGAAACTACCATATTTACTCAAATGCAAGACAAGGTTTTTGCCCTTGTCAACATGGGGAAAAAAAGCTTTATTTTGGATTTGTGTATCAGCTAGGGCAGGTAGCTGCTGCAGCCCTGGGGAATCCCAAGCCAAGTCATTGCCTGCCTAGGACTGGGGTGACTTGTGCTGCAGGGGGGAGGGGAATGCAGTAAGGAGGCACCTGGGAAGACTGCACAGTGGGGCGTGAGTGGAGGGGAGGCTGGGAGGGAGGATGGGGGGCAAATAAAGGAGACTCATGGTATACAGCTCAGGAAGCGCACAGAGGAGATTCCCCTCTCTGCAACATACCTTCTGCTCTGGCCCTAACCTTGACCAAGCACATAGCTGTCACCACTGCTTCTGCCCTGACCTGGCTTAAGCTGCTGCTTCTGACTGCCCCACAATCAAAGCCACTGCAAAAGGTAAAAGGAAGAGGAAACAAGTGACTGAGGGGAAGGAGAAGGGGGGGCAGGCACAGTCAAGAAGTGGAGGAGCTCAAGAGGTAGGAGTCTGGCCAGCCAGCCCTGCAATGCTTCCTTTGCTGTAGCAGTGGCAGGGAGCAAATTTAAAACAACCCCTCAATAATTCAATTCTACACATGGAAAATTATAACAAATTTATAATTTTCCATTTACAGAATCAAATTATTGGAGGGTTGTCTTAAATTCAAAGTTTATTAGATCTGGGCAAATGTGGTAATAAAGGTAAAAATGTAGGCTGAAGTACCTACATTTTTACATGTAACAATGAGAACTATTAGTCTGTGAAATAGCCTTCCAACTGAAGTGGTGACACCTCTAGGGTTGGTAACATTTTAAGTCTCAACAAAGAACTACAAAGTGTATTAAGGAATTGCTCCCATACTGACAAGGGGATGGTCTATATGAAATAATAAACCTTTTCTAGTTCTAGTGCCTACAAATCTTTGATTCATACACTTACTCAGGGCTGCACATTTTGGGACGCACAAATCATATATCCATTCAGGGCCAAAACAGATGGCATAAAATAGATTTCTAAATATTTAAGTTATCTGGAAATACAGAAGGCTGTCATGATGATTTCTGCCCAGACTTTCCTCCTAGAAGAGGCTGTCTAAATAAATACAACATTCCCCAATTATAATGACAGACTTTCAAAACATTACTGTTTGCTTACTGATAGATTTTCTGGCAAGTGGTAAAAATAATAGAAAACTTACTAATGTATAATGTTTATATTACCAGGTGCAAAATACACTCTAAAAAGAATATCAGAAACAGAATCATGGGGTGATGGGGACCTGGACAATCATCTGACCCAACACATGATATAAGGATGACGAGGAAATAAAAAGACATGCCGTTAAGAATTTTTGTAATGGTTGCTATCATCATTTACTAAACTTTTAAACATACAAAATAGATCAGCAGCACAAACATTGCATTTGGAAGACAAGGACATGAAGAAGCCCAGGCTGTCTCTGCAATTTGTTCCAAAACTATTCTGATAATTTTGTAGTAGAAAAATTACAGTTGTGAGTTTTAATATTTCCCAACACTCAAGCCTATTTCATACCTTTAAGCAAATATTATTTAACATGCCTACCAATGTAGGATACAAGCTCCAATATAACCATAACAATAATCCCTCTACTAAATGACGTATAACTAGAGCTCTAAAACATGTCTTACAATATTCTGGGGACACAATGCAGTATTCACTACCCCTACACCTCCACCAATTAATGCCTTTTTGAAAGCTCCAGGTCACAGAAACCACCCTTCCTAAATCTGGGAAACAATCTCTTAAAAGGCCTTCCACACTGATTCTAACCTGACCAAAGGGATGCTAATGACATGAAGCACTTTGCCTCCCTTATCCAGAAAGCAGTGTACTGCCTGTGCAATCCCTTCACTCTAGGGATCAAAAGCAAGCTTCTTGTGTGGTAGTGCCAAATACTATAATCTACTGAAAACCCAGAAGCAGGAGAGGAGATTTGAAGTTCAGATATTGTGAATAAGATATCCCACTATTGTTTTGGAAGCGAAGCTAGGAGGCTGTGGTTACCGTGAGTGTAAACATGACATGCTTGATAACTGAACACCACTTCAACTAACAAATGAAACTACAGAAAAGACGAGCATTTTTTTTGACCGTACCTAAAATAGCTTTCGTGTGGAAAATTTTCTGTTTGAATAAACAAGTCCCAGGCCAAGGGCAAGGTGTTTATAGCATCTCAAAAGGTCCAGGGCAAACAAACTGGGAGACTGACCTTTTGAAGACTTTTTCAGTAGTAGGACAGTTGTTTCTACAAGTTTTTCTTGTCCTACCTGGTTATAGTCATAAAGCATGTAACTGGAAAAAGACTTCTCAACATCACGGCATCCTCACTCATCTCCCAAATATTGAAAGCAACAATGCTTAATGTGGAAGACTTTCAATGGAATTACTGACTGTGTCAATAATAGGATCCTTCCACAAGTCTCACTTTAAAAGACAACCTAGCATTATAAGCTTTAATTAAAAAAAAACAACTAACAAGACTTTTTTTTTTTTTTTAATTTTCTCCTTTAAAAATCAGACTAATCCTTCCCTGGATATTACACTAAGCTCTGACCAAATGACAGAGAAAAAGATGCTACTTTTGTACAGCTGATAAGCAGCTTCTCTTCTAAGAGCTGTTGGTAGAAGAAACCCAACAACAGGATAAACCATCAAATGATATAGTTGTTTAAGCATACTAAGTTTCTTGCCAAATCGAGCAAAGTGAAGAACTAATTTTTAAGACAATCTCTAATAATTCAATTCTACACATGGAAAATTCTAACCAATTTATAATTTTCCATGTATGGAAAAAGATTAGAGATTACTTTTAAAAATATGGAGGCAATCTATTTCATACCTTATAAAAGTAGGTTTTAAGGGAATTTTTTTTTCTATTCCCATATGACCTTTTCAGGTCATTTTTATGGTTTTTCATAAAAACATTAATTTGTAAAAGAGCATATATGTGTTATTTTCCAGGTTTTTTCAGGTTAACTATGTTTGCAAAATACTAGAAAATTTATAGGATACACAACACTGCAGAGTTAATATCAGACAAAGAACTTCTCTTCTTCCAGCTCCTTTCTTTTTAAAATCGATTTCTAAGATTGCACACAACACTTCTTTTTATTCCTATTTTTTCTTCTGATAGCAACCAGAAGTTAGGACTATTCTTGCAACCCATTTACAGGAAATAGATCTTGGCAAATTTGAAGTCTGAGAGGGCAAACCCTTATGATTCAATTTAGGGATAATACTCCATGCAGAAAAAAAGCAGCATAGAAAAATGCATCATAAGAGTGATTTATGGAAGAACAGAGAAGTGGCATAGGGGCATGTAACAGGGAACCCTAGCCCTGTTACTAAGAGGCAGGGCTGTCCCTTTAAGACCTGGGGCTATAGGAACACCAAGCACCAGGAAGGTAGGAGTTAATAGCCCAACCACTCAGGCCGGTCAGCTGACAGGAAGAAGATAGGCCTCTGGGCAAATATAAACCCCAGGGCCGAGGCTGGCAGGGAGAAGGTCTCTGGCAAGCAGCCAGGGGAAGAGAGCTCCTGTACAGCAGAAATACCCCAGAATGCTGCGGCTGCTGGCCAGACTGTTGCTGTGGCTGATGAGGCTCCAGGAGTCTACAAGGTACCCAGAGCTGTTGGGGGGTACTCAAGGCTTGAGGAGCAGTTTGGAGTTCTTAAGGAGCCAGAGTGTGACGTATAGGACTTCTATTATGTTATAGCCCAGGGGCTCATGTTTATGTTGTTGTTTTTCTGGTGGACTGGACTGAGGCTATTTGGGGAGGGGGAGGCCTCAGTGGGGCACACTACTGTGTAAGGCCCCAGCACCAGGGGTCACAGCAACAGGAGGTGATCGGGCCCCAGCACCAGGGGTTGCAGCACCAAGTGGCAGACCCCAGTGCCAAGAGGCACAGCAACAGAGAGTGAGCCAATCCAACACCCTAGGGCATTGGATGACATTTATACCATCTGCGAGGTGTGGGCCACCGTGTAGGGGAGGTTTAGAGCAGTGGATAGTGACCCCTAGCATTGGGGTATTAAATGGGCAGCCTCCCACCTGAGTACCATCATAATTATAGTTCCATCAAGGTGTGGCAGGCGAGATAGGTGGGTGAGTAGCCCAGAGACAGACAGTCAGGCCTCTGTTAGGCAGGCGTGGGGCTGGAACCCTGTCACAGGCCATCAAAAGGAAATACAAATACATGGGGGGAATTATCAGAAAAAAGGAATGAGTAAGATAATATAAAGGGGCAGAGCTGTGATTTGTCTTGCAGAAGAGCCACTATATTTGAACTTGATATGGCAGAAAAAAGGGGAAGTTAATGAAACAATTGAAAAAAATGGAAGAGGTTACATGGTAAAAACATCAGGCAAGTGGAAAAATTGACTGAAGGTGGCAATTGAGGTATCAGGGAGGACAAGTAGAAGTTTGCCATGATAAAAAATGAAAATATCATCATAGAATAAAAGGGGGTTGTGGCTATGAGATCAGGAATTGACTGGAATTTACAAATGTTCTGGAGGGAAAAATGGCAAGATGTGTATTACTCTGTGAGTAATACACCTGTATTGTATGTAAAAGATGTGATTACTCTGACTAGTAAAAAGGAAAAGGAAAAGTTAAGTATAACTTCCAGGTTATGGAGCATTAATAGACTCACAACTCTGTAGAAACTGTTCTTCCGAAACATTTCAAATTAGTTATGTTTTTATAAGTGAGACTCCCTTCTGCATGTGCAGGTAAACACCCAAAAGGATTTGATACACCATGCCACATGTGCATGGCAGAAGGCATGACTAAATACATTACATCCCACTGTGCCTTACTGCCAGTACAGGGGGAGCCCAATCCCTGGCTCCCCCTGTACTGGAAAGAAGGAAGTTTCTGCAGGTGTGAACCCCACATACCCTTGGTGAAGGGCTCTCAGACACAGGAGCACCCCACACACCCCCAGGGACAGAGGATCGCCTGCACAGCAGTGCCCCTTGCCCCATGGGTGTGGAAAAAACCCTGAGGCTGGAGAAATGCCAAAAGTCAATCCCCTCACCCTGGGTGTGTAGGAAACCCATGGGGCTGTAAGATCACTGTGATCCTCTGGCCCCAGAGGTTTACAGTACTCTGGAGCCCTAGGGAACACAACAGCCACTATTCCCAGGATCTGGGGGTTACCTACACCCCCAAACCCTTGAGATTAGGGCAACAGCGTACCCCAGGGTACAGGGGTTTCACACACCCAAGCCCTAGGGATCATGGTAGCTGTGATCCCTAGAGCTTAGGGGTGTGGGAAACCCCTGGACCCTGGTGATCACGGCTGCCCTGATCCCTATGGCTCAGGGGTTTTATGCTGGGCATGGTGCTCCCCTGCAGCTTAGAGCTGTATCAGCTGACAGGGCTGAGCTGACTCCCCTGCCTATCCCTGAGGGGAAAGGGCAGAGAGTATGAGGGGACCATGGTGACTCACGATCATGGGATGGGGTCCTGCAGGATGGCCATGATCTCCCCAAGGCCCCCTTACCGTGCCAAGTTGGCCCAAAGGGCACCCTCTATTCTCACCCGCCACGTCTTCAATTGAATGATTGACAGAGAGGCTGCCTTTCAGTCCTCTTGGACACGGTCTTGATTGACTCTCTGGACCCCGTGGGTTTCCAGACCCCTGGTGGGTCCCGCTCCAAAACAGATGTCATAACGGGTGTTTTGGGGCACCCTAGCCTTATGGGCTAGGCGTGGCTCCAACCACCCCTTTACCATGCCCCAAGCCTCGCAGATGGTACCGATGTTGTTTGTTCTGGGCCTTGTTGCAATTTGGCCCCCTTGTCCTCCCTGGCCTCTCCACATCCCTGTCTCGCTCAGCACCTCACTGGCGCCTGGGCTTTCCACAGCCCTGCAAAGTGCTGTGCTCCCTCTGGTGCTGGGGTCTGTGCATCCCAAATGCCACGCACTCTCTGGTGCCGGGGACCCCACACTGCCGTGGGCCCCTATGAGGCCTCCTCCATCCCCTAATAGCCTCACCCAAACCACCGGTATTATACAACAACAAACAAAACACAAGCCCCTGGGCTGTAACAAATTCAAGCCGCCCGGCTACAACGTCATTAAGATCCACTGGGTGAAGAAATAAGGTCTCCTTTTGGGCAGGGGAGAGCCCTGGGATTAGGGTAAAGGTAGGCAGCGAAAAGGATACCTGGTACACCCTTATCATACCCTGGGATGACCTAACAGAGGACAATGGACCTCTAGTCCGTGATGAAGGAATGGATCCAGAGATACGCAGCTACTGGAGGCCGTAACATCTGTATACCAACAGTGTCATGTGGACAGGGTATAGGGGAGGTGGAGCCCCAAGTCAGCTGTGACCGAAACATGAGTACCCCAATGGGGAGTCATCTATTACATCACTGAACCTCCCCGCTTTGATTCTTTTGGATATCATCAAGACATGACAGGCAAGTTGGGGATGGACCCTGCATAAGTGATTGTTTACTAGCTAAAGTGGTAATTGCATATATTGATATATACAATTGTATATATTGACATGATAATTGTATAATAATTGTATATATTGACATGAAAAACAATGCATGTCAGGGCTTTCAAATCCACAGATCAAATCCTAAACAGTAATGCACCAACTGAATTAAATAGGAAAAGTAGAACTGAAAATAAAATTTTATTTTATTACCTAATTTAAACATAATTAAAAAAAATAAACATAAAACAAAACTGTACAGGACACTCTTTGACCATATGCATAAAATAGGTTTCACTCTGTAGCCATGGAAGACCTTTAGGCAAAGGAGATTCATTACTGGTAATACCTGTCCTCTTTTCATCAAGATTGCTAATAAGTAATCATTCAGTTAAATTTTGAATTTAATGAAGTTTAATAAAGTCTAAGCTTTATAACTGTAATGGTAATACTCAGCAGGTGAACAATTTTTAAATCTGTGATATGCTGAAGCTAATTAATAATAAGCTAACATCCCTTAGATGTAATATTCACATGAACTAGTTTCTGTCAATTTTGTTTACTTGAAAATAGTATAAATGATTTTTGAAACACTGCAAAACTTTGGTTTCTTCTTTGATTGAAGATCTACTTACTATTTATTTTCATTTCCTTTGGGCTTTTCACAGTTTTAGCATTATTCTTTGAAACAAAGCATGTTAACTATTTTTCACACCAACTATTTCATAGATGCCTGACATATAGATTCAAAAATATTTAAAAATGACCTCAAATATTAGCACAGCCATATTAAAATAGAACAGATTTAGTTTTATGGGAAGTGCCTCTCAAAGCACTTTTTAAAGCAATTAGTATCATAGTGACTGGATAGAAAAGACACCATCTGCTTTGTGAGATATGTGTTAGGATAATCAAAGGCAACTACTCACGGACTAATCACAAGGCCAAGTCCAACTCCCACTTAAGTTACCGGAAAGATGGGTTCTTCTCAGAAAAAACATGATTTAAAAATGTATAGCTAAGTTTGTAAAGTAAAGTACATATATCACTCTAGTTATGACTGCAAATCAAATAAAAAATGTCAAAAAGGTTTTTTGTTGAGTTGAACATTTCACAAATATACCACAAAACATTGTATGACTAGCTAGTATTCATAACACAAGAGCATAGAAGAAGATTTGAATGCATGACAAAGCTTTCCAACCTTCAGCTGGTTTTAAGATTCATGCAGTCTACTTAGCAATATTTTTACAATCATTTCTCAGTTGTTCTGGTTGTGAGGAAAGAGATTTCTGAATACTTCCGGGAGGAGATCAAGATGATTTTATTCCTATAGTAATAAAATCCTCTGGCAAATCAATTTCTCCAAATTAAAACGGCAATTCTCCCCCATACAAAAAAAGAAAGAAATATATGATCATCCTCAGCACCAAGAAGCTGAAATGTTAGAAAGAATGACCAGTTACAACAATAATAAAATAGAGAAGGTAACCAAGTAATTATTGCTGGATAAATTAGGACAACAGATTAAAAGCTAGAGATCTGAAGCAATAACGCAATGTTCTATAAGAACAGGTAACCAGCATAACATTTGACAAATATGTAAGAATATTCAGTTTGGAGATGACAAGCAAATCAGACATTAGCACATAATTACTTCAAAAAGAAGTCATATTTCAGAGATAATGAATTCTCTGTGATCCACCACCTTGAACCAACGTTTATGTACTTATAAAGGGAAATGTTCAGTTGGTTTTTTTTTGGTTTTTTTTTTTTTTAATGACAATCACTTTTGGCTTAGGCCAATTACAACTTCAAGTTCTGGATTTTTAGAGGGTTTTAAGTAAACGTTTTTAAAATATGGCAACAATAGAAAGATGATCAAAATACAACTACTTATTTCAGTTTCTGAATATACATCCACCTAGAGCTCCTCCTTAATTTTTGCATGTAAAAATATCTGAGAGCTTCTTCTACAAGCTTTATAGCTGACAGAGAATTAATTAGTTCAACCCAGCGCAATGAGCCAGAAATTCTGGAGTCACTGAAGACTTCCAACATACAGTAACAACTGATAGAACCCTATCAACTCTACTTTGCTTCACAGACCAACGGATGTGTGTTCTAAATACCATGAAAAGGACCATCAATAAATTACCAATAATTATCTATACTCTGATGAAAGGCATTTTTTTTCCTAATAACAAATACCCAGACAGCAGAAAGAGCACAGAGCATACTCATTATGGAACCAATTTGTTTATTTAAAATACAAAAACATATATTAATAGCCATCTACACTAACTCATGCTGGACATTTTGTTCACTTTTAAAGGTACTAACCTTGACCCACAATGATAGCTTATGCTCTCTTCCCATTATCAGAAGGCATTCCAAATTTTGCTTCAGAGTGGTATTAAGCTTTTAGTTATTACCTCTTTTATTGGGTATGTTCAAAAGACACAAGTACTTCATACTTCCAAGATTAGCAACATATTAAAATGTGAACTATAGCTTCAGTTTTTCAACCAAATTACTCCAATTTATCACTAGGCATCAGCAAGAAATCATCTATAACAATCAGTTGCTTACTTATCAAGTTACTAGGATATGAGAGATGCTCATACCATCTGCATATAACTAGAGCTTGTGTATAACATGCCTTATTATTAGAACTACATTTCCTAATACTCATCATTTTTAATTGTCAGCAGTTCTGTAGTTACCATAGGGAGCCCCCACACAGCTCCAAACAAAACCTCCACACACGTTAGAATCTGGCCTTAACAAAAAAAAGTAATTTAAAAATAATACTACATAAATCCTAGCTTAAGCCCTTCTTCATGCTCAGAATCTTCAAGGACTTATTTTCCTGAGAGTTGTCAATATCAAACTAACTTCCTCTACCAGTGGCCTATCATCACTTCTCTAGGAGGGTGCAACCTAATGAAATACTCCCTATCAATCGATAATCATTACCCTGAAACTCTAAAAGTTTCATCACCTATTAATGGGGTGTGGCAAAGATAGACTCTTGCAACTCCTCGACATCTTAATAAAAAGAATGGCAAAAGCAAGAATCTCTAGTGCATGGTGGTCTATGCCAAAACCATCCAAGCAAAGAACATTTTCCATCATTTGTCTTTGGATTACTGTGCAATCATTTTATCTAAGAAATAAACTGATAGAAGAATCTTTATTCTACTAGTTGGATATGTACAACCATTCCATCTGGTCTTAGCTTTCTTTCAACAACCAATAAGCTGAATCCAGTTAATAAAGCAAACTAAATCCAACAGTTATTTTATTTACATCGCAAAATGCTGATCTCAAGTGTTTAATCCAGAGGTGGACAAAATATGGCCTATGGGCTATATCTGGATTGCCAATTGATTCCTATCGAGCCAGCCTGCCACCACTGAGCCTGAGGAGCGAAGGCTGTGTCCCATGCTGCTCTACCCTGACACAGCCAGGCCCAGGCCACATAGCATGCAGACTCCTCTGCCCACCCCCATGCATTCATCTCCATCCCCACCCCCAGGCCCAACTTCTTGTTGGTGCTGTGCAGTTCTGGCACTGCAGCCACTAGCAGCTGGGCCAACAGGGGATGAGGCATGATGCAGCATGCTGAATAGCTGTCCCACCTACCCACCTGCCACGATGAGCCACTGCCACCACAATGCCAGTAGCAGGTGAGTCCATGCCAGCCATGGAGGAGACTCACCCCCCACCCCCTAGAGCAACCACCCCCAACTTTCCTGGTGGGGTGAGGAAGCAGCGGCTCACCATAGTAGGTGGGCGGGCAGGACAGCTACTCTGCATGCTGTCCTGTGCAGGCTTCGCTGCCGGTGGCTGAGGTGCCAGGACTGTACAGCACCAACAGGAAGCTGGGCAGAGGATGGAGCTCGGCCACGCTTAGCTCTGCATGCCATCCTCCCTCCTCAGGCTCCTTGCAGGGACCAGTGGACCAGATAGGCTCAACTGGCATCTCCCCACCTCCCAACCTTCCTGGCCCTCAACAGCTCATCAAAACTACTTAAGTGGCCCTCCGGCCCAAATAATTGCCCCCTCCTGGTTTAATCCAAAGCTTGATCATCTCCCAGGTGTCTGATACAGGTAATGGCATGGGAAAGTGAGGCTAGAAAAATACTTGTTTATATTTTAATTTGAACTACTTTTAAAATGGGGCTGGATCTTTATGCATATTTTAACATTGCTTGTATCATCACAACAATCAATGACATTTTTATTACAAATTAAAATAAATAAAATCAAGCCTTTTGTGGATGAAGTCCAATTGACCTAGTTGTACAGTACATCAGGAATTATCATAAGCCATGAATAAACAGTAACTCCACTGTGGTGAAGACATCAGAAAGATTCCATTAGAGAGGAGTGACAAAAATGATCAGAGGCCAGAAAAACATGATTTAGAAGGAAATGATGAAAGAACTAAGATTACTTAATCTGAGAGGGGATTTAATAACAATCATCAAATACCTTAAGGACAACTATAAAGAGGCTAGAGACAAACTTAGGTCTGTGGCTGTGGGTGACAGTACTAGGAGCAATGGCCTCAAACTGCAACAGATAATTTCATTTGGAGATTAGGAAGAACCTTCTGACTATGAGGGTAGTTAAACACACTGAAAGAGGCTATCTAGAGAGGCTGTGGAATCTCCATCCCTGGAAATTTTCAAGAGATTTGATGGGCTAGACAGACACTTGCCTGGGATGGTTTAGTCGGGGATGATCCTTCCCTGGGTGGGAGGCTGGATAAAATGACCTATAATCCTATGAAAGTGAGAGCAGAGTTCACAATTCAATCAGGGAATCTTGTTCTCTATGAACACAAGAGGTAGCCATGGCCCTAAGGTGAATGGGTCTTAAATTTGATTGGGTCAGTGAAGAATGCCAAAGTATAAGTACTTTGGGGAGGGACCAGGTCAGGTACAAAAAACAAAAAGCTAAACAGATTGTTGATAGGGTTCTTAGATTAAGAGGGAAAAGGACTTTTCAAGCTCTTAGCTGTAAAACAAGCAGATACTTGGGGAAATATGGAGACCTAAGGCATTCCAGGGAACTTCCTTCAATATCCAAAGCTTAGCGCAGGACATGGGAGAGAGAATTATCCCAACCAAGATGTAAATAAGTGACTTTTGGAAAAAAAGTAACAAAAACAGAATCACTAACCGTTGGCATCAGCAGTCCCTCAATACAAGGATGACAGTCTTCCAGTAGATAAGAAAGTCATCAGTGAGTTCAGTGATGACCGAAGAAGACAATCCAAGATCTGCATGGCTGCTTGCAGACATGGCCAACAGTTTTAGGAGGAAGGATTGGATCCTGGTGCTGTCAGGTCACAGCTTTCCCTTAGTCTCTCTCACCTATAACATCCTTATGACATGTCCTATCCAACAAAGTTGGTGCTGTTTAAACATGACTGGTGGTATTTGCTTGAGCCAGAACTCTGGCATTTGTTCTTCTGCCCTTCCAATTGATGTGAAGGATTTCCAACAGACATTACTGACAGTAACATTCCAAGGCTTTCCAGTGTTTCTGATACATTGTCTAGGTTTGACATACATACAACAGGGTATGAATAACAACCATCTGGTAGACAAGAAGTTTGCTTTGAGTCACGATAGCATGGCCACTGAAGACACAAGTTTGGAGATATCCAATGGCAGCACTGGCAGATTTTATTTGGTGTTAAATACTGTCACATATGTTAATTTTTTGGAAAAGGCGACTATCCAGATAGGTGAAATGCTCAGTGTTCTCCAACGACTGCCATCTAATGTTAATATGAGGAAAAGTTGTTTTGGGGTAGGTTGGTAAAGCATCTTGGTTTTTGTGAAGTTGACAGACCATGAAGAGTCCACAAATTTCATATGCTTCACAGAAGCAGCCAAGAGTGACTTAGAACTCTGAGTGAATGGGCAGAGACAACACAATTGTCAGTGTACTGAATATCAGCAATGGAGGTGATTGCTATCTTGGATATGAAATGCAGCTGGTTGATGCCAAAGAGATTCCTGTTCATACAATATTGGACGCTGACTCCAGATGGAAGTGCATCAGCAATAAGATGTAGAATAGCTACAATATAAATGGAAAAGTGTTGTTGCAATCACACATCCTTGCTTGACTCCAGTTCTAATGCTAAAGGGGTCCATTTCTGGGCCATCGCTATGGATGGTTGCTGTCATGTCATCATGAAGAAATCTGATGATGGTAACAAATTTTGGCAGGCATCCAAATCTCATAAGGGCCTCTCTGTTGACTGAATCAAAGGCTTTAGTTAGATCAATGAAGGTCATGTAAAAATCTCTGTGTTGCCAACTGCAAGGGGAGTGAGTCTACTGAGGAGTTTGCAGACAAGGATCTTCCTAGCTCTGGACAGGAGTGCAATGAAAATGCAATCCAATTTATATCCTTTCTTGATTATAGTTACAAGTCTGGCATCTCTCAAGTCACTGAGAATCTGTTCGTATTTCCACATTTTCAGAATAACAGCATGTAGTTGGTGAGAGAGTTTTCTTACACCATCCTTACAAATTCCATTAGGACAACATGTTTTGTTGCTCTTTATCTGTTCAATGGCTTTCAAGGCCTCTTGTTAGGTTGGTGGATCTGCAAGGCAGTCGTTAATGGTGTGTTGTGAAATGGCTTTCAAGGCATTATCTTTGACATTAAAATCTTGGTTCAAAAGCTGCTGAAAGTATTCCTTACACCATGCAGTGATGGTGGAGCGGTCTTTAAACAACATTTTTCCATCCTTGAACCTCAGAGGGATGTCTCCTTGTATGCCTAGCCCATAGATAACTTTGGTTGCTCCGAAGAAACTACGCAAGTTGTGGATGACAGCAAACTTTGGATCTTTCTGCTTTGTCCTCCAACCACTTGTTCAGAAGCTCTATTATTTCATCAAGGAAGAAAGCTAATTTGCAGATCAATGCTGTGAATTCCTTTAATAGTCAGGTATCAGGACTGTTCTGTTTTACTCTATTACAAGAATACACTGGGACTAAATTCACTTTCTTAAAGGGTCTGACAGGGTCAGAGGAAAATATCCCTTAAACAAATGTCATAATTTAGAATGGATAGCACTGAAACATGACTATGCTACTAATGATTTTTTTCATTTATCAAATAGTTGTTTGGAGCCATAAAATCCAAGATGGGCATGACACTAACATAGCATTTTAGTAATCAAAGAAAACATTGACAAAAAAATCTTTCCTTTGTTCTTACAATGTTATTATTCAGGAACACTTTCCTACAATAAGGGCAAAATATGCTCTTTTGTGGGTCTGTATATTTGTGTGTCAACTGACAGCCCTGGGAGGTCAGAGTAAACCATGGAGCAGGTGTTTGATCTAGATTGTGAAAGAGAGCAAAAAACATTACACATGTCTAGGGATAATGCTGCCAAAAGAAAGAGTAAAGCAAAGTACTAGCAGTACTTATATTTTGAAGATGTACAAATAATTCAGAATTCCTTTACAGGAAGAAAATTTGTAAACCTAGAAAGTTTACACAAAAGCTTGCAAACTAAGGAAATCCAGCATTTGGCCATACAGATTCTCTAATCTGTTTATCTTTATTTCTTAGCTTTGAGATTTAGAAACATAAGTTCTTGTATTCTTATTTGCATATCCATTTGCTTGGTGAATGAATGAATTAATCCCCTGCCTTTAGACTAACATGGCTAACTACCATTCTTGGTATTCAGGAGAGAAGTTACAAGCAACTCTCCCATCTACCCCATCTAGTCACAAAATAAAAACAACAAAGAATACTACTATACTTATTAAAAGTGATTCTGAGCTAAATTTCAAATTAATAATTGCTAGAAACTGAAAGATGTGAGAGCAGCTAAGGACTGGAATAATTTAACAGCCCCAGTCATATAGTTCAGAGCTTACAGATGGATGATGAAAGATGGAACCTATTGCTTAGAATTGTACGTGGTCACTTTACCTCCTTTCATTAGGTCTAAAAAAAAAAAAAAAAATCAGCTTATTGATTGAAAAGTGGTAAACAAGTGTAAACTACTGCTGTATTTTAGGCGTAAACTGTCTGCAAGATTCAAGACGGGAACCAGAGAACACGTGGCATACTGGGAGGCACAATTGTTGGGTTTGAGCATCAGATCCCATTTCCCTATTAAATGTACCAAACTATACCAGAATTAAAGTTGCCTTTTCTACCCTAATTTTGCCCCTTTGTACATTACAATATTGTCTTCAAGGACATGATTACACACTATTTTTCCCACAGAACCCAGACCCTTCACATGTGACGAAACATTAACACCTTATTAGGCTGCTTATAGGAATTTAACAGGAAATATGTGTATTTTCAAAAATGGGCAGAAGACGATTCCTATATCACTGTACCAGAAAAGCCTGGTTAAATTAGGAAAAACACTACACAAAAGAATTTCAAAATATAGAGTGAATTGAACATTTTGTCTGGTAGCCAAAACTTATTAAGTAATTGTAACACCTGTTGAAAACGTGTCACAAGAGTGCCAGAAAATGGCTTAAGAGTGCAAAGTCATTAATCCCATCAGACCTGCCCAATAAACCTTAGCCTAGACAGTAACATATTTGCTTCATTTAGCTGATTACGTTTATGACTGAAATATAACTGGTGATTTATTTGAAGTATAAACTATACTACTGGTAAAACTTGATTAATCAGTAAAATATTCAGTCAGCTAAAGACTTCTAGTTGTAGAAACTTATGATGACGGTTGAAACTTAAAAAAAGGTTGTATGTATTTTAATGTTTTCCAACATTTTGTTGCTACTAAATGTTAATCCTGTGAAGTTTTTTTTTGGTTTTATACTACTTAATTAACAACTTGAATAAAAACTAATTTGTGTACTAGCAGTATGGTTCATCCTCCTGAGTGAAGTTTTAAAGTCCATTTGAGTATGATGCTGCTTTTCTATTTTACTTAAGGGGAAAAGAAAATAATCAAGTTCCACGTTTCTGCTTAACTTTAGCAGGCTCAAGCAGATCCTGAATATGAAAACTGGAATGGCATTTAACATCTGGAGCAAAATGGTGTTTGAAGAGCATCACACAGTGCATTAAGAGAGTGACCCCCATGGCTCAGGAATGAATAAAAGGCCATATTCACTCTACCTGCAACTACATTGACTTGCATTACTCATTAGCTTTTGTTTAAGTTGTGCACGGCTACTGAGATATTTATTAAATTAACATTCTATAACACAACAAAAACATTTTAATAATGTGGATAAAAGATGTACTTTAAAGACAGTTATTCCAAGTACAGTTTTTGTTTCTCCTCCAATCCCTTAAATACTGGCAGGAGTTTAGAAGACAGTAGCTGAAGCATTCCCAGCTTTCTAAGGATAACAAGCTTTTAGTGAGTAGCCATGTTAGTTTAAGAGCTATGATACTTCAAACTGGCATTGTTACTTTAAACTGGCATTGTCACTTGAACTAGTGATGCTTATTTTTTTCATCTAGTGGTCCTGGGTTCAAAACAATCTTACACAAATTCAATTTTATATCCCAAAGGATGATAAGAAAGAGGCTCTATAAATCAAACATTGTAAAACGTGGCTTCCTATCCACATCTGACACACTGATTGAAACAGTGCACTTTACCTTAGTAAAAAAAAAAAAGGGAACTGTAGAAGATATAAAAACATCAAGTAAAATAAGCAATGAAAATATTTTCTGTATACATCGAGTTTTATTCAGTAATCCTATTAGGATGGAAGTCATTTAAAGTGACAGTGGAAGAATCTTAACCCCTTCAAAGGATGTGGGTCAAGAGAAACTTATAGGAACACATGCACAGGAACACTGTGGTACCAATAATGACCAGATTTTACTAATAAAAGAAGTGTAATAAGTTGCAATACTGGAGAAGATATTCAGAGATAAATGTGGCACTTTGAACTATAATACCTGACACTCAGTGGGAATTACAAATCATGCCTTAAAATTATTATTAAGTGTTAGATAGCACAGTAAATATTTACTATGCTTTACAAAGGACACAATAAAACAAGAACTCTCACTTGGTTGAGTTTACAACAAACACAGGCAAGACACGTCATGGGATTCCAGGTCCAGGACTGGGTCAACATGGATCAACATACATAATGGACAGCAACTATATCAGCTGTAAAACTGTGCTGTGGTACATCACTTGGCAATAAAAATGATGTTAGCAAAAACAGATTTCAGTACAAAAAAATTCATAAGTCTCTTCTGCTTTAAACAAGGCTTCAGTATCAAAAAACGGGTATACAGATTCAGTATCCATCAATATTCTCCATACCTCAAGCATTCTGCACCTCATAAATCTAGAGAACTTGTATTTTAAGCACTTCACTCAATATTTTCAAAGAAAAGGTGCTTAAAGTTATACTTCCAAGTCCATATATGTTCAAGTGTACTAGTATTTAAAAGTTGCATATCACGCAGCAGCACCTGTTAAAAAGTCAGTGGAATCATCAGATACTAACTCCAGTTAGGAGTCAGTATACCTCCTAAATAATCTGAAGAGTGGTCTACATGCAGTTAGGCCATTATTCCAGATGAAAGTCCATTCTGTCTATCATTCCTCATTTGGAGAACTCCCAAACGTAAAAAAGAAAGAAAAAGGATCTAGGTCTTATCTAAATAATATCTTGAATCTTTAACATCCACATATTGGCCTTGTTTCTCTTGTTTAAATTTAAAAAACATTTTTTAAACAAACGTAGTTAAGCCAGTAGAAAAATCATATGTAGATACACTTATCTAGGTTTAAGAGTGGCATAGGTTTAGCTGAAACCTGTTCTTAATCAATTTAAGTTAAATCAATACATTCTGTGAATGTAAATATGGCCACAAAACTTTTGGATTAACTAATTAAATTGGTTTTAAATATCACACTTCTAGATAACTGGTGCAAGTTTCTTTGCAGACACGTCCGCTGCATTTCTTATTTTAGTGAGTTTGCACATCCCAGCAGGTATTTGCTTGGGTGAGGTTGAGTGAAATCAGAACAAATAATAGGAAGCTTTGTATAAAACAAAATATGAGAATTTTTACTTCTTTAATTGACAAAAAAATAGCCTAAAATTGGCTGCAAATGTGAAATAAACTCTTCAGGGAAACATACTACCACTCCCCATTAGGTCAAAGACCCTCCAGGAATCAGAGGAGCAATTTAGCAAGTATTAAGTAGAACTTAAGGCATTGGTTTTGATCGATACATCTTAAATAGTGACGAGCTCAACTCCTCCTCTGTGCGATGCTGACAGTCCTGGTCTGTGAAAGATCCTGACTGATATAAGAAATGGGATAGCTAGCAAGGCATTCCCTATGAAGACCACACAGCTTACTTCTTAACTCCACAAAAAATTGAAATCACTCACGTTTTTTAACTTTTTGGGCATGCACCACGCATGGTTCCTTTGCTTGCCCTGGCTTTGCAAGAATGGAAAGGCTCTGCTGGGAGATCTTTAGCACTTTTTTGTTAATGGGATGCTACAGGTTGTGCTGGATATGCTGATTAGAGACTGACTGAGGATTACAAGAGTACCTATATAGTTATATGTTAAGTTCTCAAAAAGCATCTATAGCAAGATATAGGGGACCTTTCCTGATTGTTGCCTGTACAAATTAAAATAAATTCATTAAGCAAACAAAAACTGGAATGTGAGAAGTACACTGAGAAGAACAGTTATACAACTGTAAATACTAGGCACTAAAAGAGATAATATGAAGCTGCATGCAATGAAACCAGAGGTAATATTGCATATTGGATACATAAAACGTGCACCCACACTAGTAAATTAACTAACTTTCAACAAAAGTATATTATAATTGTAGCCTTTCTTTATGCTAAGTGCAACAGAGCAGATATGTATAAATATTAAATGGGAAAACGTATTTTCCTTAATGTGGTCATGCTAACAGGCAAAACCTAACCCAAGTTTGAAGAGAAGCTCCATAAGTATCTTGATGGTTAAACAACAAAATCAACCTGACTTAAAACAACTGTTAAATAGCAGGAAAGGATAATTATACTGTAGTAACTTCCTTCTGTCTAGTATAAAGGGAAGTTTTCTTACTTTCCCAGGCTGAGTTTAATAGTCTATGAATTATGAGATCAAAGCAGCAAACTGTATGTTTTCTAAAGTAAGAGTTTCCTTCACCAAGTTTTACACTTACTACAGCTAAAAGAGCTGTGTGAAGGGATCAGCACTAAACCCAAAGGACAGGCAGTGCACAGCAAGAAAGAGAGCAAGTCCCTCGTGCTTTTTGCAGGTCACTACCAAGGACCATGTTAGCAGATCCACACCAGACCCTTAACAGGCAGCTCTGCTGCTACCAGTAATTAGCTTGGACAGCTCTGGCTCCAAGAGTAGCAGCAAGGCTACACCATAATGAGCTCAGCTGGGATTAGCAGGACAGGGCAGGGAACCAAGAGAGCTGAGGCATTCTGCATTGCGTATGTATCAAGGAGATCAAAAAAGGATGGCTGGCTAGGTTATCCCCTCACCACCTCATTCCAAAAATGAAGCATGGCAGTGTGTAAAATACAGGCTAATGAAGAGCGACACCTCCAACAGATGAGAGCCACATTAATTAACACAATCCCTAGATCATGCAAAACAGTTTCTGTTAGTGCTAGCAAACTTGTAACTTGTCACTGATAAGGTGAAAAAAAGCTGATGTTTTTCCTTTCTGTTTTTGGTAGAAGAGGGTTTAATTTTGGAATTTTGTCAGGAATTCCTCTGTGTGGCCTTCAAGGCACAAAGAAAAAAAACTTCAGAAAACCACCAGCATGTTTCTCCATGTGTATATTGTTTGAGAAAGAAACTCACTTTTCAATCAATAGCTTTTTGTGTTCCCTTTTGAAATACGCTAGCTCATTCCAGACAGCATCACAATCTTCCTGGCGAAGCTGATGAGGGTCTGCATGCTGGTGTCGGCTTTTACTACCTTCATTCCTGTTTATAAGTGGGGGTGGGAAAATAATAAATATTTGTTTTGACATTGAAAACATACAAGAAAATAAAACTCAAACACTCTCTTCCCACACCTTCTCTCTCTCCCTCCCACACACCCACACTTGAAATCACTAATGAATAACTCATGTATGCTAAACTGATTTCTATTGCATACGACTACTAAAATTCAGTGTATAAAAATTAGAGGTCAGACTACAGAGTCTCAGAAAAATGGTATGCTAGTATGGCAGTAGAGCTCTGAAATGAGATACGGCAGATCATGGTCTCCCTCATTCATGCAGTCATCAGAAAGGAGGTAAAAGGTCTCCAAGAAAGCTTAGAAGCTACCAGTCCTAGTACTCCTCCCAACCGATCTGAAAGTAACCCAAGTGCCCAGCTTTAAAGCAAGCTGCTGGACTGTTTCCTAACATTAGAATGGACTTTCTGTGGCTTGAGTGTACATCAGGAGATGACTTGAGAAGATAAAAAAAAAAAAAATCATTTTATTTGCTATTAATGATGATGCCAGGAAGAAAAATGAAATAACAACATTTCTTCATTCATGTTTTCATTCTTACTGTGGGCAAAAATTTCGTCAATGTAAAGATACTGTACAATAAAATATGGAAATCCCAGCAGGCCCCATAACACTATAGTATTGTAATACTACATTGGAATGTGGAAACCATAGTAGGCCCTATCATTTCTGCAGCCAGGGATATCTGAGAATCAGTATTATTCACAACTTTTTTGCTACTCCAAATTTATTATTTCTACAGTACTGGAGCACAAGGATTTTATGGTTTCAGTGAAACCTGGGTGTCTTGAATATGTTCTCAACCTACCAAAAGCTGATTTTGTTTATTTTTAATATTTTTGATACATACACAATCTGATTTTTGTGGTGTTGGTGAGTGATTCAACCTGACTTCAACTAAAGCTAAGTATATTTATGCAGTGAATGGACCAAACTACTCCATATCTTGGATAAAGACATCAATCCTGAATTTAACAGTCCATTATTTAAAATTATGAAAAGATTTCAGTCTCTGTTTCCTTTAACTCCCTAACTTTTCTGTTGACACTGCCAATGAGGTTGTCTATTAGAACTTATGACAATATTGTGCAGAAATGGGAATCTACTGAGGTGGGCCAGATTAAGGTACCAGGAACAAATAACAGGAAAGGCTGATTATTATTCACACTGAAGTTGCTATGCCACATAAAACAATAAAATGGCCTACAAATTCTAATATTATAAAAGCCTAAGTCTGTCCCCAACTGCTCCCCTCCCCCCCCCCGTCATTCTTGATGGGCAATTGGATAGTAAATTATATGATTTTTAATGCCTTTTTATTTAGATCGAGGTAAAACAGCCTTTGTTAATAAGAATGAAGCCATAAAGGTTTCACTGGATGTTACAAAAATGTATAGTGAAAGTCCTTGTTATGGAGAACATCGTTTTCCAGGAGCGCACCTAAGCATATGCTGAACATTAAGCAAGTGTTCACACATCCTATGATTTCAATGAATAAGAACATGCTTTCATACTTTCCTGAAACATAACCTACACACCTAAGACCCAAAATGTACTGATATATTTATAAATGTCCAAGATGTCCCAAAAGTATTAGGCATAAATATTAAATTTGAAAGAGAAAATTTATGCCAGTTATGGATGGGGCTTTCAAACATATAAACTTCTCATTTGCTAGATTTTGATATTTTGATTATTTTGTTTTAAAAGATATATTACTGTAGTATGATTTAAAAATGTCTAGGATAACCAGAAGTAATATATTTGTATACATTTGAAAAAAGAGAATATTCTGTTTTGTGAATATTTTTCCTTTAAGAAGGCCATTAACTGATGTCTACCCTAAAATCTTGTTTTTAACATTCAATATTTATAATATTTCACCGGATGTCTATTTACCTCTACGTTATTTAATAAATGCAGTTCTTTTATAAAGTGTTTGTAACAAAAAGCCATCCATTTTTCCATCATAGAAAAAGGAAAAAAAAGAACACACAGTCATCAAATTAATCCACTGGGGAATTAGGCAGTCATAATAAGCAACCCTATCAGACCTTTGTCCAGTAGTCAAGCTCAAAATGAGATCTTAAACAAAATAAGTAATGTCAGCTCATTACATTTTAATCTTGATTTCATCTTTACATTTTCTCATATGATTGTGTGCCAGGTACTCTGCTTTAATAAAAGATAAATAAAAGATCATCACATAATGACTACTTGATTTGAATCAGACTCTCAGAACACCTATGTAATTGTTTCATTCAGATTTAATATTTAGATAAAATATTTTTAATGAGCTATGCAACTTACTTGCTATAACCCTCTTCCCACTGCTTTAATTGCTCTTTTACTGCTCTGTAGTTGGTCTGTAACATCTGCAGCCTCTCCTTGCGTTTTTCATGGGCTGCTCTTAGCTCATCATTTTCTCGATTCTGTAGAATACCAAAAGGCAAAATTAGGAGTTTCATAAAATATAACAGAAAATTTCACATTGTATGTCTGAAACAGGTTAAATTCCCATTTTCAGCAATTGTTACATAAGCAATTTATAATATAATGCAGCTTTTTAAAAATGCAAATAGAAAACTTGGAAATCAGTCACCAGCTTCAAAACATTGGTTTGCTATTTTTTATAACTACTTAAAAATGTCAAGACTAACGTGAATGGCAAGAATTTTCTACTAAACTTGTTAATAATTTTCCCTTTAAAATACACAGATTAGTACACATGGAAATATACAGACTGAAAAGGGATCAGCCCTATTCTGTTTTACTTACAAGACATTTATGATCTACTCAGTATTATTTTGTCTGAGGATGGTTAAGTGGTATATTTTATGCTACACTATGTAAAATCTGATATGCGCAATTTTACCCATTACTCTTCCATAATCTAGTTTGTGGCAAACTACATACCACACAGAAAAGAAAAAAAATTACAATAGCTTTAATATGACAGAGAATGGAAAATAATTAGAGGTATGCAATAATTCATGTTCAAAGATTACCTTGTATATGATTATAAACACTTTTTAAAGGAACCTTAATATTACATCCTTAATAAACATAATTATTAAAAATAAGACCACTTAAATTAACAACTATATTGTGGCAAAATATTAATATAGAATTCAGCTATTATTAATGTATATTTAAAGTTATTTAGAATTTTGAACCTTTACTAGGCATGAAATTCCAAAACAACAGAATATGAATTCTACTTGCAGATCAATAGAAGCCCTTTTCCTGCCATACCAAATCACTACACTACTTCACTCTTATTGTTTAGTGCAGTGGTTTCAACCATTCTTCATTTGTGGATCCCTTTGGAAATTTAGAATGGAAGTGCAGACTACAAGTGCACCGATACAGCGGTCAGTATCGCATTGACAGCGATGCAAGGAAAACTTACATTATTGGCAATCTGCTATTTTTGGCCAGGTGGCTACAGAGTGGGCTACTGTCACCCCAGAATTCACCGCATCCCCGCCTCCAGTGCTCCCACCACCCGCCCCAAGCACAGCCCTGGCCCAGTCCCCTGCCAAGAAGAGGCCAGTGCCATCTCTGCTCCCAGGACCAGCCCACAGCAGCAGCCCACCCTCACCCCGCACGCAGATCTGGTGGGCAAACGCTCCCCTTGACTCCCCAAGGTGCATACAGTGGCAGGAGCCACCCCCTCCCATGCTGCCTGGACAAGCCACTCATGGCTCCATCCCATGACATGCCCCGGCTGGGCAGCACCTGTCCTGCCTCTGTCCCTGCCTCGTTCCCTCCCCATCACTGCAGAAGCCTTGACTGCCCCCTCGTACGTGTTCCCTTCCCCTGTCCCTTCCCCCCAACAGACTTACCAGCTGTATACTGCTCTCTAAGCTTCAGGGCTGCATATCATCAATCAAAACAGTACCACCCAATATGGCTCATTAATAATTGGTCATTGGTATTGGCCAAAAAAATCTTTATCAGTGCACCTCTAGTGCAGACCACTTTAAATTGTAAGTGTGGGTATTCACATACTTTTGATTGATCATAGTCATCTTTTGTGGGCCCCTTAAACAGTCTGCAGGCAGAAGCCTAGCAGTCTGTAGACAACAGGTTGAAAACTGTGGGTCAGGGAGGCCCGGGAGGGAGATTCCTTGCCCTCCATCGAAGCTGACCACGTGAAGGAACACCTTGACAGGCTGGATATCTTCAAGTCAGCCGGCCCTGATGGGTTACACCTAAGGGTACTCAAGAAGCTGGCAAGCATCATAGCTCAGCCCCTGGCATGGATCTTTGAGAACTCCTGGTGCTCTGGTGAAGTGCCTGAAGATTGGAAGAAGGCCAATGTCGTGCCTATCTTCAAGAAAGGGAGGAAAGTAGACCCAGCAAACTACAGGCCCAGCAGCCTGACCTCTACCCTGGGAAAGGTCTTGGAAAGGATTATCAAAGAGGCCATCCTTAACAGACTAGCTGACAGCAATATCCTGAGGGATACCCAGCATGGGTTTGTCGCAGGCAGGTCTTGCTTGACCAATCTCATTTCCTTTTATGACCAGGTGACCTATCATCTGGACAAGAGGGAAGAGACTGACGTTGTATATCTTGACTTTAAAAAAGCCTTCGATCTGGTATCCCATGATCACCTCTTGGCAAAACTGGCTAACTGCGACCTCAACCTCACCACAATTCGCTGGCTGGGGAATTAGCTCTGAGGTAGGACCCAGAGGGTGGTGGTTGACGGAAGCCAATCGTCTTGGTGCGCGGTCACCAGTGGGGTCCCTCAAGGCTCTGTCCTAGGGCCTATATTGTTTAACATCTTCATCAATGAAGTGGACACTGGTGTCAGAAGTGGACTGACCAAGTTTGCCAATGATACCAAACTCTGGGGTAAAGTATCCACACCTGAGGACAGGAGGGTGATTCAGGCAGATCTTGACAGGCTCATGAAATGGGAGGATGAGAACCTGATGGTGTTCAACACTGAAAAATGCAAGGTTCTTCACCTTGGGAGGAAAAACCTGCAGCATCCTTATAGGCTCAGCAGGGCTACACTAGTTAGCACTACAGATGAAAGGGACGTGGGGGTGATGATCGACCACAAGATGAACATAAGCCTTCAGTGTGAACCTGTGGCTAGTAAAGCGAGCAAAACACTGGTTTGCATCCATAGATGCTTCTCAAGTAAATCTCAGGACGTCATTCTCCCATTGTACTCGGCCTTGGTAAGGCTGCAGCTGGAGTACCACATCCAGTTTTGGGCTCCACAATTCAAAAAGGATGTGGAGAAGCTTGAGAGAGTGCAGAGGAGAGCCACACACATGATCAGAGGTCAGGAAAACAGACCTTATGATGAGAGGCTGAGAGCCATGGGACTCTTCAGCCCTGAAAAGTGCAGGCTCAGGGGTGATCCAGTGGCCACCTATAAGTTTATCAGGGGTGCTCATCAGGATCTGGGGGAACGTCTGTTCACCAAAGAGCCCCAAGGGATGACAAGATCGAACGGTCACAAACTCCACCATGACTGACTCGCGCTGGACATAAAGAAGAACTTCTTTACTGTCTGAACCCCCAAGGTTTGGAATAGACAGCTGCCAGAGGCAGTTGAAGCACCCACTTTGAACGCCTTCAAGACACATTTGAATACTTATCTTGCTGAGATCCTATGATCCCTGCTGACTTCCTGCCCCTGGGGCAGGGGGCTGGACTCGATGATCCTCCGAGGTCCCTTCCAGCCTGAATGTCTATGAAATCTATGAAAACCACTGATTTAGTATTTAAGTATCAGGAGTACTTTCAGTGTGACCTAACAAAGGGAAGTATAGCAATATTTTATAACTGTAAACAATAAAATTAAATTTAACAAACACATAGTATTACAGAGAAGTGCTAGCCTCTCCATACTTATAATGAAACTAGCTTTCGAATAAGAGACTGGTTCTTCCATGGCACACTAACCTGAAACAATCCAATAAAGACTTTAAATGCTGTATTATATCTTAGGTTAGAGTTTATCTGGTGTGTCTTGCCCAAGACATTCCCAGCAGATTTTGAAATACTCAGAATTCAAAAAGTGACTCTGCTATTCGCTATTAAAAGTTTTCCCAAATGCTTTTTGACAAAAGAAACACCAAAACAGATTAACCTCCAGAAGTTTAATATTGCTGGAAATATTTAAGATATAAAAGAGCTTTTACTGGTTTTGAGGACTTACAAAGATAATTAAAATTACCACAGAACTAATAAAATGTAATTAATTTTCAGCAACAAAATAGATATGGAGTGAGGATATTCTACAGACTTGTTCATTTCCAGGAAACTATGAACCAGAATATAGGAGTTCTGGTGTGCTCCATAATGGGCCCATTATGGTTCAGCTTGATAGGAGTGGGAATATGCATAAATATCCATTTTGCAGATCCCTAATTCTCAAACCACGTGTGTGATAGTCTTGGCCTGGGGGTACATTAGTTCATGTACTGTTCTAACCAGCTATTGCATACACACCCTTCAAATGTATATCCTGCCATCTGAGAACACTACAAACTCCAGCCACACACTGTTCTGCCCATTACGTATATATGGAAACAGAGTAAGTAGGGCTTGCTTACAAAGAATTCTTCCTGATTAGCAGATGCTGTCACTCTTAGCTTGAATTTACTGTGCCTTTTTAAATTATTTCTTGTTTAACGTCAAATATAAATCTGAAGTGTATTTCAAGCCATGTTGTTTCCTTACCACAAATCAGCCTTGCATATAAAGTTCCTCCTTCAATTGCTAAGTGTCATCATAATAAGAAATAAAAATTACTGTGCCCTAATATCCTCTGAGTATCTCATGATGCAGTTGTGAAATAAACCTCGTAACTCACTGAACAAACAGAGAAACTTAGGGCCAAGAAACCAAATGGCATGCCAAAGGTCAAACAGCTAATTCATAACAAAGCCAAAAAAGACAACATGCATCTCCTAATATCCAGCCAAATGCCTGAATTATAAGGCTATCCCTTCCTCTCTCCACTCTAGTTTCCATTTTCCCAAATTGTTATATTACCAAATCCTGGATGTCCACCTTCTTGCACTGCTTTTATCTTTCAATTGAAAAATGCAAACCAAATCTCACAAGTATCACTAAATTCTGTCTCTGATACATTTCCATCCAATTCTATTTACTTCAACTGGATTTCCAAAGATGCAAGTGCCAAATTTGGCCCTTCTTGTTCATAAATTCACATTTCTCATTATTTCTCATGTTTCCATTATCTTCTCTTGTTTAGTGATTGTTTTCCCCTTTATTGCTTGTTCCACTGTTTTACTACAGGAATATAGTGGACATTAGAACTAACTGGTACCAATAATTATTTTTTCCCCAAGTCTTCTGAAGATTCTCTGTTGCTCTTTTAGTTCCACTACAATTTTTGTTGGATTTCTTACTTTTCTAAAATCCAAAAGTTGTTTTCTACACAGTAATGGGCCCATTATGTTAAGTTGTCTTACATGTCGTGAAAGGACATCAGTGAAAGAAGGGAAAACACTCCCTGTACATTCCTAGCCTGTCCAAAAAACAGGAAGCAGCAATAGCTTAATCAACATGGAAGTGTGCGTTTACTAGTAGGTTCCTCATGACTAACAAATAACCTGTTCAATGTTTTAAAACGTTCAGTCCCCACTAGGTAATTTTCAGATTTAAGGGATGTAACTAGGACTGTTCTGGATGAATGTGAGGTCAGGGGCAGGGGGGAAGTGTGATATATATTGTGACAGATGAAATCTGAACCCATTTTCGGCATAATACTGAAGATCTCCTTAAGAATAAGAGTAGAGAGGCCTGAAAAGACATCTAATCTAGAAGAATAAATGGCTAACAAAGATGCCACTTTAATATACAGATAGTCTAAAAAAGCTTGAAAAAAGTGCAACGTAAGTTTGAACAGGCTGTGAAAGCTAGGAGTCCTGTTATCTAACCTAAAAAAACTGTGTTATTTAAACATTTAATCCCTGAGAGTTACTAAGAAGTCTCTTATCTTTAAGAATCTCTCATCAGGCTTGTGAACTGGATAATAGGGCTATGCAAAATAGCAGTGTTCCATTTCGCCCAGCATCTACACAGAATAGCATTCTGTTGTGAATTTTGTTTCAATTCAAAATGGTTGTTCCGTTCTGTTCCGTCGAAACAAGTTCGCCGTTTAGAGCCTGTTTCGACATTTTGCCCGTGGGATATAATACGGAAGGTCAAAACAGGCTATAACTTTGTCATTTCTGGCCCGAGTTTGATGACTTGCAGGAATGGTAGCCCTTTCCGAGGGCATGAAGCCTGCCAAGTTTTGAGATAGGTGTAGGGGGTTTGCGGAAACTGCACCCCAAATCTTGAAAGCAAAACCCTTGTCACTTGTATGTGTTAAGCCACAGCTGGGTAAAAACTGCAGGCATGCTAGTCCCTGCTGAGGCCACAAAGGCTGCCAAGTTTCAAGCAGATAGGTGCTGGGGGTTCAGGGAAACTGCACATCAAGCTGAGAATAAGCAAAATTTGTCATGTGGGTGACACTGTATGTGTTGAGGCGCAGCAGGGTGAAAGCTCCAGGTCTGCTAGACCCTGATGAGGCCACAAAGCCTGCCAGCTGTCAAGGAGATATGTGCAGGGGAACTCTGGGTTCTGGGGCCCTGCACCTCTGGCTGTTGACAGGCAAAACTCGTGACATGGGTGCTTGTGCAATTGTGTCTGTCTTGGGGCAGAGAGGGGTGGAAACTACTGCAGGCCTGGCTGCTAGTTCCTGCTGTGGCCATGAAGCCTGCCAGCTACGTCTGTTTTAGGGCACAGGGTGGTGAAAAAAACTACTGCAGGCCTGCCAGACCCTACTGCAGTCACAAAGCTTGCCAGCTGTCAAGGAGATAGGTGCAGGGGGACTCTGGGTTCTGGGGCCCTGCACTTCTGGCCTCAGGCAGGCAAACCTCCTAACATGGGTAGGTGACACTGTGTGTTCAGCTGCGCCCTTCCTGACACTGAAGCCTCTGCACAACATGGCAGTGTGCCCCAGTGAGGTCTCCTCCTCCCCTACAGACTCAGCTCAGTCCACCACTGTAAACGACAGCAGGTGAAAATAACGTAGGTGACTCAACACCAATAGCACCAGCAGCATCTTAGGTAGCCAAACAGAACTGTCAGGCCCTTCTTTCCTCTCAACTAGGAACAGTGAGAGAGAGAGAGAGAGAGAGAGAGAGAGAGAGAGAGAGAGAGAGAGAGAGAGAGAGAGAGAGAGAGAGAGAGAGAGAGAGAGACTGTGAGTGTTCAGGTGTGCCTTTCCTAGCACAACACGGCAGTATGACCCAGTGAGGTCTCCTCCTCCCCTATAGCCTTGGTTCAGTACACCACTGTAAACGATGGCAGGTAAAAATAACATAGGTGACTCAGCAGCCAGCACCAGTAGCATCTAAGGTAGCCAAACGGAACTGTCACAAGCCTTCTTGTTATAAAGGAATTGACAGCAAAAAGTAAAGATGCTGTGTTGGATATATATTACTCGTGGTGTGTGTGATGGCTTATCTTTTTTTCTATATTTATATGTTTATTATGAAAAAAAACGGAATAGTTAGAGAAATATATCTCAGGAACCTTTCAGGTTGAAAAACTGTTTGTCAGGCTGATGAAGTACCTACAGTTGGTGTGTCTCCTGGTCCTGGATGGAAGGAATAGTAAAGAAGCCAGAGGCTGGCCTGGCATGCGGTGCAGGCAAGAAAGCCAGTCAGTGAAAATGGAAATGGAGGCATCAGGGGGTGAAGGACAGGCTGGGGTGGGGAAGTGGGGGGAAAGAGGAATGTAAAAGTTCAGAGGTGCCTGGGGAGTCAGATGTCTGGCAGGTTGCAGTGCGCCAGAATTCCACTGTGTATATTGAGTCCATGAGTTTCTGTACCTAGGAGGCTGATGCAGTGAAGTTCATAGGCCCAGCTCTGAAAAGTGGATGGTACATTCAAACAAGCACCTAACCTCATCACCAAAATGGAAGCCAACCTCCTACAGCTCAAAACACAAAACCTGCCAACTATCTCCAGTACCCCCACAAACTGCACACCAGAATCTATCAAAGACAACAATACCCAACTAGCTGTAGGGGCACGTTCCTCACCAAAAAAAAAAAAAAAAAAAACACTCTTGCCTCCAGTCTCTCAGGCCTGATCCTGAAAGGGAACAAATTACAAACCACTTTTCACAGCTGGGCCTATGAACTTCACTTCATCAGTCTCTTAGGTAGAGACTCATGGACTCAATACAGATTAGACAGTGGAATTCTGACACACTGCAAACTACCAGACATCTGACTCCCCAGATACCTCTGCACTTTTACCTGCGCTGCTACATCCCCCTTTCCCTCCCACCCCTTGCCGCAGCCTGTCCCTCACCACCCCAACACCTCCATTTCCATTTTCACTGACTGGCTTTCTCACCTGCATTGCATGCCAGGCAGGCCTCTGGCTTCTTTACTACTCCTTCCATCCCGGACCAGGAGACAAACCAACTGCAGGTACTTCCTCAGTCTGACAAAAGGTTTTTCAACCCGAAAGCTGGCATCCCGGGCAGCTAAACCGAGCACACCAGGAGCCTCAGAATTGCAGTGCAACCAGCATCAGGCCTGTCAAAGACGTGATAGGTCTGGGCTTTCCCCAACCAGGACTGTATGCATGCACGCACTAGCTGGAGGTTATGGCGCCTCCGACCTGCTTTTCACCAGGGGATCGTTGGTCCTGGCATTTACACGGCTGCCACGCTGCCAGCAGTCCCACCAGGCCTTCCTACCCTGGCAGGGTGCAGTTTTAGTGGTCATGCCCAGGACCTGGGGCTTCCTCCTTCCCCATAGCCCCATCCCATACCTCCAAGTTCATCCTGGCAGGAGAACAAGCTCAGCAGGGATATGTTTTTCCCCTGGTGATGCAGTCAGTGTCCCCTCCAGCTGAGAGTGGGGCATTACCTGGTTTTTTAAAAAAAAATGAGAAAAGGAAATAGGTATGGACGGAGTGAGGAGGGTGGCATTCAGTCTGTTTGCACCTGGAGCTTGAGGAACCCCAGCAGTGGGAGGTTTACCTTCAGGAACACCAGCTGTTTTACCAAACCAGCATCCAAGTAGGTGCGGGGGGGGGGGGGGGGGGGGGGGGGGGGGGAGTCATTACATTCCCAGCAATGCTGAACACCCTCTCGCTCGGAACACTGGTTGGTGGACAGGACAGCTTTTTCTGGGCAACTGTGGCCACATCTGGCCACACCTGGCTGCGGCTTGCCCAGTAGGCCAAGGGGTCGCACACCAGTGGTTCCACATCCTCGGCAAAATAGGCAGCCACCAAGGTGTGAGCGCTACCTGCCTGAAGCTGGGGTCTGGTGGCTCTGGACCCCACCATATAAGTCATGCCCTTAGCCCATATTGGCAGTGCCTCTGGTGGAGGACAAGATTGGCTCATGGATGGTGCACTAGCAAGAAACAGTGGATCCCTCTGTTTCACGTCCCCCCACCTCCACCATTCTGACTCCCTGACTTTCTTTACCAGTGACTCCATCCACTGATTCAGGGTTTGGCCGCCGCATACAGTGCCCTTCACCCTTGGGTCACACATGGTGACCAGCACGTGGACTGTACTGGACCGCAAGGGATCAAGCCATTTCCTGATGCCCTCCTTCAGCCGCCTCACAAGTGCCTACACGTCTGGTCCCTGGAAGCTCTCCATTTGGCTCTGAAGTTCTCTCACTATGGGGATCACCTGGCTAAAGAGGGCATCAGCAGTGGCTCTCAGTGGCCTTGAGGAAGGGCTTGAGGATCACCAAGATCTGGGAGATGTTATCCCACTCAACTCTGTTAAGGGGGTCGCCGATCCCAATCTCCCCAAGCAAGGCCATCTCATGGATGGCCTTCTGTTGCTCCACCAGCCTCTCGAGAATCAGGTATGTGGAGTTCCACTAAGTCTCCACATCCTGCATGATTTTGTGAAGTGAGATGTTCAGCTCTTTTTGTTTATCCCACAGCATCTTGCCCCCCTTGCTGCTCCAGTGGAAGTAGCGTACCACCTTCCTGCATTTAGAAATTAGCTTGCTAGTAGTGGCAGCGCCATCACCGGCAGCCCTGTCCCCCTCCAACGCATCCCTGACAACAAGTTGCAACTTGTGTGCCACATAGCGGATGCCAACAAAGTTGGCATCATAGACCACCTTGATTGGCCCCATTGTTGGTGAACCTGCGGGCAAGCTCGCCCTGCCCAGCGAGCCACCCCTGCACCAAGTGGTTCATTGCCTCCATGATCTCTGCTGCTTTGTGGGACTCATCCATCACCTCAGCTTGAAGAAGAGCCCACTGGTCACACCAGTGCCCTGCGAGGGATAGGTAGGCATGACCTCCACCCTGACTGCTCGAGATGTCCGAGATGTAGTGTAAGGCCACCTGCGGACCTGCCTTGTGCAGCTCCTCCCTCATGTACTCTTTGCATGCCTCATACAGGGGTGGCACCACCATCCTAATGAAGGTGGTGTGTGTGGGCACTTGGTATGATGGGACTGCAAACGCCACGAGCCGCCTGAACCCTGGCCGCTCAACTAGGGAGAATGGCTGTCCATCGACAGCAGGCATTTCCCCAATGCTCTGGGTGAGCTCGCTCGCCTTTGAAATTCACCCCCCTTTCTGTCCACCTTTCCCCCCACTGTTCCAGGGTGGCCTGCTTCTGCTTTGGGGGGGACAGGGGCTTTGGAGTGAGTGGGGAACTTCCCTTTGGGCATGCTCCCACTGCTGCCAGGCTGAGGATGAGCAAGGGCAGGGGGGTGGTGCCTGTGGAGATGCATCAGCATCCCCGTGGTGCTCAAATGTTTTGTTCCCTTGCTCTGGCTGGTTTTGACTTGGCAGTGCAGGCAGATAGCGTACATGGGATCATCTGTCAGCTCAAAATAATCCCAGACCACACTACCCGCTTGCTTCTGGGGTGCGGGTGCATCTCGGGATGCTGCTGCACTTCCCCCCTCCTCAGCAGGCAGAGGCACAGTAAGAGGAGGAGCAGACTCAGCTGAACTGCTTGCTTCCACCTCTACATCAACCTCCTCAAAGTGCCTTCTGGGGAAGGAGACCTGGCTCGAAGGGAAACTTGAGGGGTGTCAAGCACAAACTCAGGTGATTCCCCCTCCTTCCCCACAATTTCCTTTGCAAGGGCACTGAGATCCACGGCCAGCTCTTCTTCTGGCACTGGAAGGTTCAGCATGGGAAGTGAAATAGGGGTGGAGTAGGCTGCTGTGCTGGTGCTGCTGGTTGTGGTTGTCATCATGGTGGGGGTGGGGGGTTATGGCTGCTTCACATGGAGGGAATGCAGCCTCGGATACAGGCAGTGGCACTGCTCCCCTCTCCTTGCTGCTTGTAGCAGCCTCATCCCTTTTAGCTGGAGGAAAGAAGCTGCATCTTAGCTTGGACGGAGGGGGAGAAAAACTTACAGCTCTCCCTCTACCCCTTCTTCTGCCACTCCCTGAAGGCTGGCCAGTGTGGCCACATGCCTTTCCACCACACTTCATAGTGTGTTTCATGTCTTCCTTTCCTACAAATATATAAATGTATTTGCATTCCTATATAAATAAAAAAAATGTAGGTGTGGTGCAGTGAAGAAATTTATTAAACCAATAGAAATTTATCTTTCTCCCTACATAAATTCAATAGCGTAAGTGTGGTGGAAAAAATGAACGTATAAAACCAAATATAAATATATCTTTCTTCCTATATAAATTCTATAATGTATGATGTATGGTATGCTGCAAAGCTTTAAATGTATAGAAATAAAATAGAAATGTATTTCCTTTCCTATATAAATTAAATTCTATAGTAATACTATCCAATATAAGTATAAAATTCAAAAGAATAAATCAATTAATATAGTAAGAAAATGAACGTCTAGAAGAAAAAGGTACAGGTATTCTGAAATCCCTCTTGCTAGGATAGCAAGCAGGGAATCCTTTAGAAAAATCAGTGCTGCTAGCCGTAGTAGTCTGACAGTGAACTGCTAGAACACACAGCTCAGTAAGTCACCCAAGGCAGAAAGCAGGGCAGTTCAAAAAAAAAAAAAAAAAAAAAAAAAAAAAAAAAAAAAAATGTTGGCAGTTTTTTCATCCCTCCCCCAGAGCACTGGAGTTGGAAGGGATCTCAGGGAAGGGTGAAAGTCACTGGCCAGCTAGACAGTCAATAATAAGAGCACTCCTTCCCCTGCCCCCCACCTTCTCCACTCCTCCCACTGCTTCTCCTTACTTTACTTTCTTGTTCCCTGCAGGCAAGGCATTGAAGGCAAGCCCCAGCTTCACGGTCAAAACTCAAAACGTTTCAAATTTTTTGAAATATTTCTCCTGCCCTGTTTTGTTTCAAGGCTGCCTGTTTTGTTTCGACTTCACTGTTTTGAGGTCGAAACAGCATTGAAACAAAACAGGCGGCAAAATTTTGCACAGCCCTACTGGATAATATATAATAAAATAATCCTGGAAATAGAATGCACAGTGTCAACATTTGTTAAATGCATTTATGATTAGATAGTTTTGCAAAGTTGAACACCACACACAAAATTCTTGAACATTCAGAGTAAGAACTCTGGGTAAATTTGTATAATCTTTTGTAACACTCATTTAATAGTAATGGTGGCACAAGTTTTGCAACACAAGTATAACTAGAAGGATGTTGCCCAAATCATGTAAGTTATAAACATCTGTAGTGGAGCAACTGCAATAAATCAAAGGTTAGCCCAAGCCTGAGGCACACCAGTGAATGGCACACAAGGGAGTAACAAAGCTAGCATCATGTTCAGTGGCTTTTGACTCCCAAGCTTGAAGGACCATGTACCCATTTATAGCCAAGCCAACTGGAGGCAGCCTTCAGCCTAAGTCTAGAACAGAGATTAAAATCATACTTCTAAAGCCACAGCAAGATGCATTAGGACCATAAGAAAGTAGGGCTGGAAGGGACTTCACAAAGTCATCTAGTCCAGCATCTTGCTCATTGCAGAATCTTCCCTGACTAAAACAAGCCTCTGTCTAACATGTTCTTTAAACTTTCCAAGGATAAAGATTCCACAGTTCTCTAGGTAGCCTTTTCTAGTGCCTAACCAACTATGTAGCAAGAAAATTATTTGCTATCTTCAACCTAAATTCTCTCTGCTGAAATTTGAGGCCATTGCTCCTAGTTCTCTCTCTTATGGTCATAAAGAAAAATCTATCTCCATCCTCTTTTAATCCCTTTTTAGATACTGGAAAACTGCCTTAAACCACTCTGTCACTATATCCCAGTTTCTACAATAGGAGATGTTGAATTATTTCTAGAAGTGGTGCAACTAAAAAACATACTTTATAAATGACCAGATAGTATAAGGAAGTTGTGTTGTACACAAGCGTCTTGACTAGACTGTAAGAAGAAAATGTATGTAATCATACAGGCCAGAGGGAAGAAACCAGAGTACGTCAGTACCCTCTAAAAAGAGAGAGAGACAGAGAGAGAGAGAGAGCCTGATGATGACCGAGGCAACAAAACTATACTTTCAGGATTTAATGATTTATCACTACTCAGTTGTGTTCTATCTGCTGAACTATTATAAATCCTAAAATTAATTGTCCCCAAACTCTTAGATAAAGCTTTAAGTGAGCAAGCCTGCAAGTCGGGTATGAACCATGTCCTTCACCTAACTAGAAATCTAGGAACTTTGCTTTGATTTCTCCTTAGTCTCCATTTGCAAATTAGATGGCTTCCTCTTTTCCTTCCTCTTCCACAAAACAGTTATAAAGATGGGGGAGAGGGAGTGTCTAGTGACAAGGGCCATGCTGTGTTAAACCACAATGTTACAACAGTCTGCTTTGACCTTCTCTAAAGTATGAAATGATTTAGTATAAGGTATAAAAGTATGAAAGCACAGCAAATTTTTCACTGGGACCCTAGATTAGCTCCTGTTAGAAACACCAGGTACCAAACCTGTCCCTCTTCCCAAGAACAGACTACCAAATTCTGAAACCCAGATATAGCCTTTGGAGTAACCTAAGGCAAGTAGCCCCAGCTTCTCTGTCTACAACTAGCAAACAATAAAGAAAAAGACTGACTAGGTTATGGACAGGAGCTAGACTCAATTAGTTCTCTGTAGCAGCAAAGGAAGTTAGGTGTTTTAGGACATACGTTGTTATAAAGAGAAAGACATCACCCCAATTTAATGCATGGCTCTTGTACCTCCCTAATGGAAGCAGCTGCTTCTTCTTTCCTCTGCTTAAGGGAGTCAGGACATGAGTGTTCTCTGCGTTCTTGGTGTTTTCTAAACTATTTTCTCTGCTCCCTAAGGTAAGCAAAAAGTCCTGGAAGACATTTAGAGGGTATTTGAGCCCCTCATTGTGGGAATCAGTATCAGGAGGGACCTGTCCATTCCTTCTGTTCCCTCTCCATCTGATGGAATCCTCTCCACCTGTACATGTTCGAACCCCTGTCTTTGCACCTTACGTGAGCTGGCATCTGGGTGAGTTTGTGTAAGGAGCTGAGAACAGGTATGCTGGAAGGACACATCAAGTACACGTTGTTAAAAACAATATGAAAAGGAAGTAACTGACATGCTTCATCCATGTATAATTACACAAGCAAACAATCAGGTAAGCTGACAAGTACGTCACCCCCTCCATAGCAACTTGTACATGTTATGGCCTTGCAGTAAATGACACGAACTTTACCCCAACTTCATTGACAGGCTAGGTACCTCCCTTATGATAGGTAAACACATGGACAGGAGCGTTGTAGCCCTGCTGTAAATTCACACCAGAGCTTCTCTCACAATAAGTTGTTCCACAGGTTCTAAAATACCCCAAAGGAGGGTGGGATGAATATACCCACTAGGGTGAATGAAGCAATTTGGATCTTTAAGAGCTATCATTTCAGACTATATTAACCTCCATCAGGTGTTCAGTCAGTTGAGATCACATTGAGATAAGCGGGCTATATATTACACTTCCCAGAAAAACACCTTCCTGTTTATAGAGGTTCACTTTTCTAAGAGCTTTAAAAATTCATGAGTTCACTACAGTTGCCCTTAAGTTTGGCATGCTTCATGGTGGTGCTAGTTAGAGTAGCATCCCAAATTTGGTAACATTTGAAAAAAAATTGCAAGATACAGGAAATTAAAAAACAGTATTTCTTATGATCAACAGAGTCTACCAACTTTATTTTTTCCCCATTGAGCCTACCTGGGGAGTCAAACTATGGCTCCAAGTAGGCCCCAACACCTGTTCAAACTTATCCAAACTAGTGCAACAGCAAGTTAAGCTCTAGTAAGAGATGCAAGCTTATTGTGTGATTTCTCTAGGAAATTCTGCATTTCTTGCTGTAATTGAACCCCTCTCCCTTCAGATCCAAGATCTATAGGGGGTTTTGACCCTCTCTATAATGTCTGTATTTGTGCTGAGATCTTGAGATGCCCTGCCCTCTGCCGTACATTCAGCCTTGATCCCTGTCCCCCACCTAAATCCAGATTGAGAAAAGCCCTGAAAATAACCCAGCTTTAAACATGTGACAAACCAGGAAAGAAAAAGAGAAAAAAACAAGAAGAAGTGTACAAACCCTTCACTCTGCCTCTCAACAATAAGGTGAGATCATATTCCAGGATGTGTTGCATGCAAGAAAGTATGGTATTTATTTTTCTTTTGGTGCTCCCCTGCCTCTAAGAGCTGATTGCCTAAAAGGTACAGGGAACAGGCCAGTAGTTGGAGAACTGCTCACTTCTTCCAGATCACTGTGCATTTTGGCTGCTTGCAGATGTTAAAAAACAAACAAAGAGACAAAAAAACCCATGCTTTACTGGAAGAAACAGTGCATTACTTCGACCTGGCTCTGCACCATCTGCATGGACTGGCACATCTACAGAGCTTTTTGGCATTTATCTGAAGTTAATTCAATAAGCTACTAAATAAAAGCACCAAAAAAGCCCCACTAAACTGCCCTATATATACAGACATTGGGCCAGCCGGGTCCAACTAATGCGATGCCTCTTCTGAGCATGCGCTGGGCTTGGGAGTACACCGAGTTTAAAGTAAAATATGGGGGCTTTTTGGTTTGTTTGTTTTTTTTTAACATCTGCAAACAGCCTTTATTAACAAATACTGATCTTGGTACAGAGTTTTCTGCCGAGGTATAAAGTCACTCCATATTCACAAAAATTACTGGGTTTTTTTTTTTCCCACGTAAAAGACACACTTCCCCCAAAATCAGACCCCCAGAACTATGGTGTGTGCATTAAGTGGCCAAACTGACTTTCTGCCCAGGACAGAAGCAGCCTGCTTTGATCCTGCTGCACAGTTGTATGGTATTACAGACCAGGCAGTTGAAGGAATCAGTTGACTTAATGGCTCATTATTCTTCACCCTACAGATGTTAATGATTGTCTCTCCCATTTCATAGTCTTGATCACTAATCACGCTAACTTTTCTTAGGGACAATTTTGCTGTCTGCTAGCTACTCCTGGTCTCTCCTCCTATTTCACATCCCTGTAAAATCTTTAGCTCTTTTTAAATTTACAGATCCACTCCAGAGACTAGTCTTCAGCAGCAGCTAGGGATCAACTTTAGTTAAGTAGGACCGGGATGGCGAGTCAGTTGAATATTAGGCTCTGTCTCTGCAGACATAGCTGTGGACAAAACTTTTTTCTTCATTCTGCCACTCAAAAATAAAAGTGAGATTATATTCCAGGGTATGTTGCATGCAAGAAAGTATGGTATTTCTTTTTCTTCTGGCTGTCCTCTGCCTCTAAGAGCTGCTTGCTTCAAAGATATAGGGAGGAAGCCACTGCAGCCAGGTTGGAACAGTAAGGCTAGGAGGGTACACAGGAGGCAGATGAAGGCCCACACCAAGATACTTGTAGCAAAGCCAGCAGGGGGATGGGCTGAAGGGGTAACATGATGCAAAGTACAATTGTGGGTATCAGGGTATGGCACTGACTGGGGGAGCCCTGGGATAAGGACATCAGAATGTAAAACCATTTCTGTAGTCAAGCAGGGTTGCCAATCCAAGAATTTTTTTTTAGTGATAATCTGCAGATTTTTTACTGACAACTAAACTTTTTGTTTTGTTTACTATGGTGGATATTATACCCCTAATTTGAACATGACCCTTGTTGCTGCCATTCAGGGCCTGGCTGAACGGTTTCACTTGCATTATATATAACATTTCAGTAAAAAAAAAATGGCTGTCAGAAAAACATTTGCAGATTACCAGTTTAAAAAAAACAAAAACAAAAAACTGTCCTTGGGTTGGCAACCCTGGTTATTATTACACCTTATAAAGCAAACATGAGTTGAGACAGACTCCTGTGTGTCAATTTCCTATTGAGCTGTGCGGTAGTGGCATTTTTCTTTGATGTAATCCCTAAAGTCCACAGAAGGGGCTATGGTGACAAGCTCTGAAGGTAAGCTCTTATTACAAGTACCCGTGAAATCCATTCATATTATGCAGTGAAGTAGGCTGTTGTGTACAAAAGCTCAAGCCCCTCTACACCATTTAATTTCTAAGGTGCCATCATGCCCTACCTTCTGAATGTGTAGGAAAAAATATGCTAATTAATTATTTCAGAAAAATATGTAATCATCTACCAATATATAGGTGCACATACATAATAAGGAAGAGATACATTTGTGCTCAGGTATTTCCCGAAGAGTGGGGTATTTTCTATTCAATAACTTTTTTTTGTGGAATGCACTTGAATAGCAGCAAAGCTGAATACGCTCAATAATTTTTCAGCTTCTTAAGCTTACAAACGGTGGAATGCCAGCTCTGCTAGAAGTAAGGTTCAGAAACCCCTTCTATTTAAAGGACAATTATAAAAGTACTATAAAATCCATGAGTTTACTTGGATTGCCTTACAATTTACTACACATTATGGTGTAGAACAGTATTAGGGACCCAAATTGGCGGGGTTTCTTATAGCAAGGGGTTTCCAATATGCAAGCCTCACAAAAAAATAAAAAATAAAAAAATAAAAAAAATAAATCAATCAACCGACCAATCAATCAGCAGTTCTTAAAATTAATACATTCTATTGATCCTTTTTTTATCACGCCTAAAACTCAGACTTGGTCCTGGTCCCAAGTAAACTCAGGCCCCTTGAAACCCATTGGCTTATTGATATTAAAAGCATTACTCAAAAAAGTATTAAGCTCTTTGTTAAACATGTGCCCAAATGCTAACATGCCAACAGGATGAGTGTGTGGATGTGCAGAAAGAGTAGCCAAGAGAGTTTTTAGCCAGATAGCTTTTCACATTATTTGAGTGGTTCAGGAGATTTAGTGGTCAGTGAACCTGAACTCCACCCAAAGTTTCATAGTAGTTAGTTAGTTAGTTAGGGGTCAGAAGGGACCTAAATAGATTATCTAGTCTGACCCCCGAAGTAAATTTGAACTGGATCCCTGTAAAAAACAAAAACAAAAAAAAAAAAAAAAAAAAAAAAACACTCAGAAAAATCTGTAAGCATACTGTTGTTGCAACCTGCCTTTATGGAACTGTAGTATGAATATCCAAGAACAGAGCATAATTCAGAAAAATACTATGACAAGTGAATGCTGAGAGGGGAGAATGAGTTATTATGAAGCAGAGGGGTATGAAAGAAACAAGGGGAAACATTTTAGTCTACAATACGGATGGGAGACTATGGGAATGGGTGCCCAAAGACGGGAGGGAGGTTGAGGGACTCAGCTAAAAGAGAAACACTGATTTGGGAGGGAGAAGACTAGGAACAGGCAGCCTCATTATCTCTCTTTTCCCCTCTATGTGCTAGGATTTAGAGAGGTGCTTCATCCATCTGAAGGACGACTGAGCCTCTCTCCCTTGTTTCCCCATGTAGAAACCAGGTCAATAGGGTCTTTCCCCCTATCCTTCCTGGGTGTTGGGAGCTGAAAAGGTCCTGACCCTCTGACTAGAAAACAGGCAAGATGTGAACAACCACATAGGTCTACAGCTAGAATGAGAAGATGAGATTGATCATGTTTAGTGGCTTTCATAGATTTTCAAGTACCAGCAGTGGAAAATGACAGATTATGCACAGCTTCACCTAATAATCTTGATTACAGTTCTTATATCTAGGTAGGCATAAAGCTATTGTTTCCAACTGTATTCACCTCTTTGGAGTGTTCCCCTTAGTTGAGAACATCATATCCATTTAGTAGATTTACCTTTCCTAAAAAAAGGCTCAGGGCAGCTTGTAAAACAAGATTTTAAAATTGTAGAAACAAAATAAAACAGTAAAATAAGAAGATACAACAAAACCAACTCCCCCTATGGAACCCTCCCTCCCCCACAAAATACAAAAGCAATCCACCTCACCCCATCCAGCTCCCCGTTCCCCTACCCAATCCCACCTTCCTTGCCAGAACACATTCACTTCCATAAAAGAAACCAATCCCCCCAATACATATAATTTGAGAAAAATGCAGTGCTTCAAACCTATGCTGCAGAGAGATGTCTATAGCTTTTTGCCTCCATTCTGACTAAAAAGTACTTCTTTCAGGATTATCCTTTGCTAGGGATATATCATAAAATGCACAGATTCTATCAGCAATTTACTGCGTCTTCGTGGTATAAACCACAACTCTGATCATTCCCCAACTGGTCTTGATTGCATGACATTTATCTTAGCTAGTATACGTCATGCGCAGTTCCTCTGGGAAAGCAAAAGTGAAAGCACTGTTAAAAAAAAAAAAGTCAGTTTCTCTGGACAAATGTGCACCAAAATTATTGCAGAACAAGACAAACCCACAATACAAAACAGAAAACACACTCACAAATTGTCACCATGACTCAAGGAACCGAGCCATGAGCACTGTAACACAGAATATGGACACGCATCACACTTAGTTTAAACATAGTCTAAGACTGAAGCAAACAGATATACAAGCTTGTTACGATGGCTTAAATCGGCCTCCAAATGGTTCAAAACATTGGATTTATGTCATATTATACCCTACCTGCCATCTGATAACCTCAGGTAACTTCTCTACATTTTACCAGCTATGTTCTATCACCAGGTCAACATTCCCCCTTACCCCACCTACTTGTCTCATACCTATTGAAGAACAATTTTTCCAATTATTTAGTTGGTCTAATAAAAGAGACCACATTTACCCAAAGAACCTTGTCTGCCTGGAAAATCAAGTACTCTTTTGAATCAATTGAGTAGGAAATGCCAGAAGAAAAGGGTAGGAGTTGGGGAGAGCCTGGTGAGAACCACCCAGCCCCAACTGATCCTGTTTCAGCTTTTGATTATTATAGGCTCTTAAACTGGAGGTTTTGCGTTATGGCTGCAGGGGTGGTATTGCAGCTATTCCACATCTCCTTGCTGACAGACTTCCACCTAGAGTCAGTATCCAGTATTGCATGGATAGGAATCTCTTTAACTTCAACCAATTTTGTTCCAAATCCAAGATAACCAACACGTCTATTACTGATCTTCAGTACGCTGATGATTGTGTCATATGTGCTCGCTCAACTGAAGAGTTCCAGGTCACTCCTGACTGCTTCTGTGAAGCACATGAAATTCTTGGACTGTCAACTTTATGAAAACCAAGATGCTTTACCAACCTATCCCAAACAAACCAACTACTATGCCATATATTACAATTAGAGTGCAGTTCCTGGAGAATATTGAGCATTTCCCCTAGTTGGGCAATCACCTTTCCCAAAAAGTAAACAAAGATGGCAATATTGAATATCAAATAAAATCTTTCAGTGCTTTCTCAGTACATCTCCAAAAATGTATCTTTAATGAACGTGACATCAGGAACCAAGGGAAATTTCTTGTCTACCACACGGCTGTCACCCATACTCTATTTATATGCATGGGAAACTTGGACAACCTATCAGGAACACTGGAAAGCCTCAAAATGTTACTACTGATGATGTCTTTGGGAAATCCTCCATATCAATTAGGACAGAATAATGAATGCCAGCTTCTGGCTCAAGCAAAGGCCACCAGCATTGAAACCACATTTATACAGTACTAGTTCTGCTGGACAGGACATGTCATAAGGATACTTGACAACCAGCTCCTAAGACAGGTCCTATACTGCTAACTCACCAATGGTCACTGCCCTATAGGTGGGCAAAAGAAGAGGTTCAAGGACACCTTGAAGGCCAATCTGAAGAAATGTGTTATTAACATTAATACTTAAGACTCAAGCACTGAATTGTTCCCAGTGATGCTGTCAGATATAAGGCATTAACCATTTTGAGTACAATTGCCTCACTATGAAGGCAGATAGGCGAGAGAGATGAAGGAAAAGTGCTGTGACCTGGCATCACCAGAATCAACTCCTTCCTCCTGGAACTGTTTGCCATGTCTGCAGTAAACATGCAGATCTTGCACTGGCCTCTTCAATCAACTCTGAACTCACCACTGACTCCCTACTATTAGAGGCTGATGTGAGACTAGAACCCTACAAAGAGCTAGGACCTTGTGGGTTGTGTAGGCCAAAGCCAATTCAGGGACAGAGTGAGCAGCCCTGCAAAGGAGTCAGGGGACCAGCAGCCAGAGATGAAAGGGCAAGGAAACCCAGTGTAAAAGAGGCCAAGGAGGCTGAGCGAGCTGAAGCTGAGAGAGAGGCCAGGGACCCAAGTGACTGAAAGTTAATGCCAGTCCAGAGGGTCCAGCAAAGACATGAGACATGAGTGTAGCAATGAGGGAGGCTGGAGACCACCATAAATGCCCCAAGGTGATTCAGTGTCGTAAGGCAAGGATAGAGCCCATACAGCCAAAATTGGCATAGAATACAGGAGTAGTGCCTGTAGGGCAGGATAAAGTCCAGCAGGGTATAGAATAGTTAGTAGTGCTGTGCGAACCTTTGGTCATGGATTCGATTCGGAGGAGATTCGGCCCAATTCGACAGATGAATCTCCGAATCTGAATTGAATCAGGAGACCCATTAATCTCTCCAAATCGAATCAGAAGCCTCCGATTAGATTCAGAGAGATTCAACGATTCAGCACAAGATACAGCTTTATATGTTTCTTCTATGTATCTCAAGGTACCAGGTGTGGCTTGTGAACGCTGAGATAGTGGGGCGGCTGAAGCATCCCACAGGAGTGCAGGGGGAAAAGGGGTGGACCCAGAAGTGGACCAGAAGTACTTCCGATCCATTTCCGGGCCTACCATGGAGTGCGCGGGGGACCCCCCCGGCTCAGCGACTGGTGCCTCCTGGGTCTGGGGGGGAATCCCCCCCATGGCCGATTGCCAAGCTGGGGGGGTGCAAGGGGTGCCCCCACATGCTCAGCGGCAAGCTGGTAAGCTGAACCAAATAGGCATTACCATTGCTTAATCTACATTCTAACCCTGAGTAGATTCCCCAGGGACAACCCCCAGACTTGCTACATTTTATATTGCCTTGAACTTATATAGGCAATTTGCTCTCGTCCACAATATTCTATGGCTATTTACCTACTTTCACTTATGCTGTTGACAGATGTTCAAATGATCGTGCAATGGGATTGGATCCCTGATTCCAACAATCATGCCTTCTGGCATTCCACACACGCATGGCAGAATACACAATTATGGGAATCAGGGACAGATCTGCATTACACAACTGCCACCAGCCTTGCTATGAGTTGCAGGAAACAAAAGGAACCTGGCAGGCAAAGCCAAGGGGGGGGATGGATTTAAACCCCTGGACCTGACAGCCCTGCTGGCGTGCCAAACATGAGGGATCAAGAGTTCCCAGCAGAAAGAGCAGCCCTGCATAGCTTATTCTCAGCACCGACTCAGGGCAGCTCTGAGATAGCTGGAGACCTGAGGCTGTTGGGGGCCGATTCTGACAAATTAGCTGATCCTTGGCCCTGGGCCTAAAACAACCCTGGTATGTGGACCTGTCATATGTTCAATTTAAGGTGCTATACAAACTAGTCACAAAAATGTTTTACATCATATATGGAATATATTTGTGGCTGGTTGGCCATTTTATGGTGCCTTAAATTGGGGGAATGTGTGGCACTATTGACACTTATGTAATGATTAACATGCTAATCACACCATAAATGTAACAAACCATAATGTGCCAGGAGGCCTTACAGTCCACCTCACTTTTGACAATCCCCATGGCAAGGAGAGTCCCATGCCCCATTGCTGATTCACTCTACAAAACACAGCCCTGAAATGAAGCACACTGGATCCCTTAAGGTAAACATAGCACAGCTTTCTTTCAATCACACCTGTGGTGAAGTTTGAACAAGCAGAAAAGACAAGGGTCCAACTGATTTCTTCATCTCAATCACTGAATCCCCAGATTTCCTCATATCATAATCACAGCTCTGCCTTTAATGGATACTCCAACTAAAACACTTCACAGTTCTTATAGGCTAGGGACAGACATTCAAGAAGCCTGAGCCTGAAATGATTCAACCATTGCAGGTTAGTCTAACCTAGCTATGCTGAACTGGTTAGTAACCAGACAGACATACTCTCTGAACTGAAAAAATTCAGACTTGCCTGCAGTGGCTCAGGCCAGAAGCTGGGGGGTGCTAGAGCAGCCCTCCCTTCTCTTATGCATTTCTGAGCTGAAAGGGGCATGGCCAGGCCCTGGCAGGACATTCCAATTAGGGAGGTCTGCCTGCACAATCCCAGGCTTTTCTCCTCTCACTGCTCAAGGGGCAGGAACGTTGCCAGACCCCAGACCCTTGCTAGCATTCTGAGGCAAGGGGGTTGTACAGTGCATGCATCTGTTGATGATACAGAGCTTTTTAATCTCCCTCTCTGCTTCTCCATACTGTCTGCAGCAAACTGAGAGGCAAGCAAGCCAGCAGGAGGTTGATTGTTTATCACCCCATCAGCAAAACAATAGCCTCTCTCTATTAGTTCAAACTCTGTCTGCCTGTCCCAGTGAAATTGGAGACCCATATGCACAGACACCCCGTGGCATTAGCTAGCATACCACATGGATAGGGTCCATGGGGCTGGGGTCTGTGCTGTGGGAGATAGAAGGGGGGGGGGATTCCTGCCTGAGCAGCGAACAGCAAGGGGGGTGGGGTAGGGAAGGGGGAAGCCAGACAGACCCTGCTGTACCTGCAGTCTCTGCTAGAGCTCCAACCAGGGAACAGAGGGGAGGGAACAGCCCTGCTGTGGAACAGAGAGCCCTGCCCAGCCAGAGAGCAGGCCAGGATGCTGGGGGACTCTGGTTTATCTTAAACCAGAAAGGGGTCTGGGGCAGACATTGCATAAACCAGTTTGACGCAGATCAGTTAAACCTGGTTGAATGTAGTATCAGACTTATCTCAAACCAGTTTCAGACATTTTCAGATTGGCTTATGTGCACTGAACATCTGTTCTGTTACAGGTTTAAACCAGTTTCTGATCACTCAAACCGGTTTGTGTGTAAGGTCTGTCCCTAGCCACATAGTCAAACCTATCACAGTTAAGATAACCATGGTGCTTCCTTCGTCTGTCTCGCCACCCACCAATTTTGAGCTAGCCACATGCCCATTCTCTAACTCTGTAGTGCTCTGTTTTGCATCTTTAAATTCCTGCAGCACCATTCTCTCATGTTACCTAGTCATCTCCTGCACCATTGGCTGCCATTGTAGAAGAAGGGTCGGAAGGGACCGTGTAGATCTTTAAGTCCGGCCCCCTGCCTGGTCAGGAGGAAAACTGGGCTCAAATGACCCCAGCCAGGTAGGCAGCAAGCCTCTTCTTAAAAGACCCCCAGGGTAGGAGCCAGCACCACTTCTCTTGGAAGTTGGTTCCAAATCCTAGCCGCCCTAACTGTGAAGTTGTTCTTACGGATGTCTAATCTAAACCTATTCTCCAACAACTTAGCCGTTATTCCTTGTTATCCCGGGGGGCGCTAGGGGAAACAAGGTCTCCTCCAACCCCCTCTGGTCTGCTCTGGTGAGTTTATAGATGGTCACTAGGTCCCCCCTCAGCCTTCTCTTGTGAAGGCTGAACCGGTTCAGGTGCCTCTCATTGTAGGGTCTGCCCTGCTGTCCCCAGATCACGTGGGTGGCCCTCCTCTGGACCCTCTCAATGTTGTCTACATACCTCTTGAAGTGGGGTGCCCAGAACTGGACACAGTACTCCAGCTGTGGCCTGACCAGTGTCGCGTAGAGGGGGAGGATCACCTCCTTGGCCCTACTTGAGATGCACTTGTGGATGAACAATAAGGCCCAGTTAGCCCTGCTGACCGTAACCTTGTATTGTCTGCCCATGTTCATCTTGGAGTCAATAACGACTCCAAGATCCCTTTCTGCCTCCGTGCTCTCAAGAAGGGAGTTTCTCATCTTATAAGTGTGCTGCTGGTTACTACTGCCCAAGTGCAGCACCCTGCACTTGTCAGTATTGAAATACATCCTGTTTTTGTTAGCCCACCCCTGCAACCTATCCAGGTCCTGCTGCAGTCTTTCCCTCCCTACTAGCATGCCCACCTCACCCCAAATTTTGGTATCATCAGCAAATTTAAATAGGTTGCTTTTCACCCCATCGTCCAAATCGCTGATAAAGAAATTGAACAGTGCAGGCCCAAGGACCGAGCCTTGGGGGACTCCGCTGCCCACTTCCCCCCAGGTCGAATATGACCCATCCACCACCACCCTCTGAGTACGACCCTTCAGCCAATTTGCAATCCATCTGACTGTGTAGGCATCAATGCCACAGTCGCCAGTTTTTTAATGAGGATAGGGTGCTCAACAGTGTCAAAGGCCTTGCTGAAGTCCAGAAAGACTAAATCTACGGCAACACCTGCATCCAATGTTTTTGTGACCTGATTGTAAAAGGCAATCAGGTTGGTCTGACATGACCTGCCCCTAATGAAACCGTGCTGGTTACCCTTGAGCATCATCCCCAATGCCGGCCCATCACAGATGTACTCCTTGATGATCTTCTCAAAGAGTTTCCCCAGGATTGAGGTAAGACTGACGGGCTTATAGTTGCCCAAGTCCTCCCTCCTCCCTTTTTTAAAGATGGGGACCACATTGGCCATCTTCCAATCATCTGGCACCTGGCCCAAGCACCATGAGCACTCAAAGCTGTGCCAAGGGCCCTGCAATAACCCCTGCTAGCTCCCTCAACACCGTGGGGTGGAGAGCATCTGGACCTGCTGATTTGAACATGTCCAGCCCCTCCAGAAGCACTAACCCTCAGCCACCTAACTAGAACACATACAGATAATTCCCAATGGTTATTTCAATGTCCAATTCTATATTCGCTAGCTTCCTTAGATTTAAATTTGAAATACCGCAACTTCATTTCTTAGCTTTCAGATATTTGAGATCACTGAACTCTATGCTCTGGAACAGCTTGAGAAAGTCCAGGACAAACAATGCAGCAATAATGAAGTGTTTTATCACAAATTTGTTCCAGCTTAGGTTACTTACTTTTTCTGAGACAGACAGACAGACAATCAATCAACTTCAACAGGAGCAGAATCAGTTCTTAAGCAACTCTACTGAAAATCATTGATTTGTGTAGATTTTTAGGCATTGTAAAATATTGGCTTGCAAAATATATTTTTTGTATTTTCAGCTTCAATTCATTTCTAAAACCATGCAAGCTTTTCATGTTTCACACTTTTACAGTTTGAAAATTTGTCAAATTGGTATGCAATGTTGATATATTTTAAATGCTGTATGAGGCCTCAAACATACCAGTGTGTGATTTATTGTAGTCAGTTAAAAAATTTAAACAAAGACTATTAGAGAACACTTCTTTATGCTAATACAGTTATAATCTATAACAATGTGTACATTCTGAATTTTAAAAAAAATATTTTGGTATATTTTTATCTATGCAAGTTTGCAGCTAGAAAGATTTTCTTTTAATGTTCACCTTTAGCTGTAGTGTCTTCTCTAAGTTTTCAATCTTCCTTTCAGCTATTTTAAGCTTTCTTAGCCCCTCTGACTCTCTAAAAAAGCTCTTTGGGGACAGAGACCTTGAACGTTTCACAGGTGGTTCCTGGAGAATAAAACAAGGACATGGTTGAACTAGTTGGAACACTAGATTATGAAAGACATGCAGAATTAAAGAACAAGTAATTTTGAATACTAATAATGAATTATAAAAAAAATCCTGCATGGAATACCAGAGAAATAACAAGCAGAATTACCACAGCGCTACCACTAAAGGTTTCTCTGTGACTCGTTAATGAGAATATTCATTTACATTTACATTGTTTCTTTCAGAATAATGATGTCCCATTAGGGAAGACTAAAGGGTTATAGACTCAGAAATGCAAGAAACCTCATTACAAAGGAGGGGATAGAGGCTGGTCTAATTGCTCTATAAGGGTCCAAGGTTACACTTGATAGGACAACCAGAAACAGGAGGGAAACGATTTTTTTCCCTTTGAAATAGTTTAACACACTGTGAAGTTGAAGGAACAATATGCTTGAGGAATATAAATACAACAGACAGTAGATCTTATACCATAATGACCATATGGTCATTAACTATAATGTGGCTAACTAGAGACAAGAATGTGTTTATATTATGTACAGTTTCATATAGCAATCTGGAGAAAGAAAATGTGAAAGTAACATTTAAACTGGGCAGCATTCTTGTTCTTACTGTCATGCGTCCTTACATCAAAGAAATAAAGACCTCTTCAGATTAGGCTTACTGATATTTTGAATAACTTTGGCTAAAGGGCAGTGAAACACTGAATCACAGCTTAACACCTAATAAAATCATCAAGATTTCTAAACATCAACAACAAGGAATAGCAAGAGGTTGTTTTTATTATCACTATTCATTGTTACTATTTTAAACCCATGTAATCTCATAAAGACTATGAACCAATGCTGTCCTTATTTTTAGATATTACCATTTTTATTTGATAGAATAAATAAGTGATCTATACCAAGGAGTTGGATGAAGTTGTTCTTAGTTACTAAAGATTTCAATAATACATTATCTTATAAACTTTGCAGACATTATGACATAATTAAAAAACTCTTCACATCTTTCTTTGGCCATTGTCTGAAAGCATGAAGTAAATAAATATTTTAAAATATTATAACCCATTATTTTGCTTAAACACAAATGCACAGAATTTTAAAGGAAAAAAAATAGATGTTTATTTGTACATATTTAGTCCAAATTTTAAGTATGGCCAAATAATTTGTATGTGAAATGATGATAATCTAAGTTTGGATAAAGAAAAATCAGAAAAGAAAGAGCAAAATTATGGCATTTCTATATCTTTACTTTCTCCTTACACCAGAAAGAATTCCACCATTATTGTATTTGTCTATATAAAATTTCTAAAGTTTGAAGTGTTACAATGCCCAAATCTAAAAGTCAACACTCTGATGCAGAATGCCATATATTCCATGTGCTTTCAGTAGTTTTTGTATGGATAGAAAATAAACTGGAGCTATGAGATGATTATTCCATTAATATTTAAGATATTTAAAAAAAAAGTTATCTATTTTGGCTTGATTCCATATTATATACATATATGTTGAAAATAATTAGTCAATATGTTTTTCCAACATTTTTGGGCAAGATTTTCGAAAGGAGTATACATTTTGTATACTTTACTTACTGGATGTCTCATCTGATTTATATTAAACGGGTAACATAATTGTGCAAAATCATTCCCCTATAAAGAAATCTGCACACAAAATCAGTCACTTTTGAAAATCTTGGCTTTAAGATTCAGTCAATACACTAATTATAAACCATGTCTATCATAGTTCATAGTTACCACATGCCTATGTGAATCTGCCATATTAAAGAATAAGTATTACAGGGTTAAAAACTACTTAATTTTCAGAAAGCAGTGAGTTCAAGTCTTATGTCACCTTGACAGGTATTTACAGGTTAGGAAACTGTAACTTTCCACAAGGATGGAACAAGGAGACAAAAGTACCAGGTTAGCTGCTCACAGACAAGGGCAACAAGAGAGGAGGTAGCCTGTCTGGTCACAGCTACACTAAACTGCCAGTGAGAAGGAAAAGGAGTGAAAAGGTCTGAGAAGAACTGGAAAGAGAACTGAACTACTTCACTGATAGGGAGAAGCAAGTGCAACTGAACTGAAATGCTAATGAAAGGTGACCCTGATACACCCAGGAGAAGACTATTCTCTACCTTTATATGTAAAGATGGGACATGGTTGTGACCATTTCTTGTTGCAAGATAGGGTCAGGATACACAAAGACTGGAGAACTATCCTAACTGATAACAGTCGTTAAAACATTTGGTGGAACCAGTAATAAATGCCTTGCCTTGCATTAGGTCGAATATGTTGTTATTTGATAGTAATCCGATCAGAGGTCAGTGGAGAGAAGCTAGGTCTGGGCTTCTCAGTGCAGTCAGGTAGTTCAAAGGCAATCTTTGCCAAAGAGGCAAACTGTTTAATTTTGCAGCCAAGCTAGAGGAAACCGTGTAGTAAAATATACTGTAATTTGATTGCCTGGAGCTGCTGCAAAACTCAATTTGATTCCAAGAGGGAGATGGTTTCTGTAATATGTGCCTTACAACAGTGAACTGAGCCACTTCTTGTGCCGCTGCCAGGTTTTGGCAGTTTAACTTGCAAATCAATCCTTAAATTACACCGAAATTTAAAAACAAATTGTGCAAAAATCCAAATTTGGTTTCTTTAGTTCCAAACATTTTTATATGGTTAAAAATTATCTTGTTCTTTGAGCAGTAAGAAAGATCAGCCTGAATCAGGAGAGGGTAACAGAAGAAGCATGTCCACAAAAGAATATGCTAAGTAACATGAGAAACAGGAACAAATGCAATGAGTTCTGCAACAGAAAAATGAAACATTGCAGTAATGTATGGAAACTATGACAAGCTGTTTCATGTGGGTAGCCTTCTTGTGGATCTGAGACCTTTAGAGCTGATAACTTACATATATGTGCCTACTGTTCATCTGCTGCTCATGTAAAGACATTGAATGCTTGCAGACATTAAAAAAAAACAACCCTATGCTTAACCAGAAGAAGCAGCGCGTTACTTTGACTTGACTCTGAAGCATCTGTCTAGATCAGATGCTTCAGCGGGGCTTTTGGCACTTATCTAAAGCTGATTCAATCAATCAGGTATTAGAGAAAAGCACCAAAAAGACCCACTAAGGCAAGCATTTCCTGAAGTCTCTGGGGCAACTCCAACCTACTTCAGATGTACAGTTGGCACTCAACTAACAGTCACAGAAATATAGGACCAAAAGGGCCTTCCAGGCCATTAAATTAAGTTCCCTGCATTAAAAAAAGTGACTTGTCAAAAACAGCCCACAGTCATCCATTCCAACCTTCTCACACACCTCTGCCACAAAGCACAAACCCAAAAAATAAACCCAAGCCTTACAATATACTATCAAGTAAAAAGCAGGAAAGAAGTTCAGGCAATCCTAGCCCATGCTACAGAGAACAGCAAAAATTCCATTACCCTTGTCAATATGACTTGGGGGGGGGGGGGGGTGGATTTCTTCCTGACCTCAAAGCTAGACATCAGTTTAACATCAAGCACAACAATGAGACAGGTTTAAAGACTAACAGGTGCCCTACATCCATTGTTTCAATGGAAGGCAAAAAACAGAAACAAATCCAAGCAATGCATTTCTTCAGAGAAAAAAAATAAAGTGTCAGACCACTCACTAAAGGCAGCAAGCAGAAAATATAATAAGATTTGGAACATTTGGAATACATTACCAACAGAAACCACGGAAACCAAGCCAGAAGCTCTCACAGTCCAGGTTTGGTTTTGTTTCTCAAGGGAGTAAGAAAGGTCCATTTGTGGAGACACTATATTTAAATGTGAACTTTATCAACATTGAGAGTTAATTCTCACATCCCTTTCAAAGAGGAATCTCAAATCACTTGAGACTTTATACAAGCTAGAAAAATGCTACGGTGGAACTCTTTGTAAGGAAAGCTAATCTTGGTCTTTCTGCCCAAACGCCTTCACGGATGGCACACTTTAAGTAGGAAATATTTGGGCATATTTAGGGGGAGAGCTACAGAAAATTCATACCACTGTTACTGAGGCGATCACTGAGCATTTATATGTCAGATTCATCAGGCCACAGAAGTCATCATTCACATGGTATTGCTACTTTAGTTCCAAAAAGAGCTCTTATGATATAAAAAAAATTGGCACTGTACAAAATGACAAGCTGCTAGACCACTTTACATAGAACCTGGAAAATGAGAGAATAGGAAGTCCCATCCAAATTCTGAGAAATTAACAATGGAAGCAATCTTTCTGGGAGATGGAGTGTTCAACCTGCAGCTGCACTCGCTCCCCTGGGCTCATCGCCTTCACCAAACCAGCTGCTCCAATCTTCCCATCCTCCACCAATTGTAGTCCGGGGAAATCGATGACCTTCTCTGCTTTACACCAGGTCTGTGAGGAGACTGGTGCAGTACAGCAATTCCCCCTGCCTGCTCCCTCAACTGGGCAATTCCAGGTCTAGGGAAGGGCAGAGAGCATTCCCTTGCTGCTTCACTCCTCACCTGGACAGGCTAGGAGGGGAGTGTACAAGTGTTCACTCTTGCAAGGGAGATCTTCTAGCTTGATACTTAGAAGATCTCTCTCCCAAGAAGGCCCATGTTTCCTCCAGGAGGAATTGAGTGAACACTTCAACACTCATAGGTTTCTACTGGGAGAATGGTAATTGTCCATGTAGATACACAGCACCTGTACATGGCCAAGGAGGAAACATGGTACAGTGGAATGGCACTTCAGTGTCATGAACAGTGTTTGCAGTGAAAATAAAGCTCAGTATCCAGTCTTTTGGAAGATATATATTGCATTTTCCTCAAAATGAAACTTAGTAACTTTTCTGTTTCATAAGTTCATTCAAAATAACCAGTTAACTGAAAAATGCTTTCATTCTGAGAAACAAATACTGCTGTTTAGTCAGACACTGGCAGTAGCAATGCCACTACATTTCATTAGAATGGGTACTTTATTATTATTATTATTACTACAATGTAACCCTGAAAATAAGTTTCACAATGGAAGCATTCTGGTTTTGTTTTTTAAAATATGGTCACCGTCACGGTATCCTAAAGGTAGATGCTTCGTAGGCCTCTCTGTCTATTCTTTAGTAACTTAATGGAAAGAGGCGATAAAGCTTATTTTGTGAGCAGAACCATACTTAGCAATCATTGAGAACTGCAGGCAGTACCAGTAGTGAAGAACCAAAGTAGTGGTGCGCTGTATGATTAGATCTAGATTTCAAAACAGAGGGACATTTATTGTGGTTTTATTTAGGTATTACAATTTTCACTTAAATTTCCAATAATTACATTTCCCCCTCTGGCTCATATTGGGGGTGCCCTCAGATTTCTCATTAATATGAAAAGCAAGGAAAAGTCTATTCATATCACAAAAGAAAGTCAGACACAATAAAAGCAAAATACAATGAAAAAGGTTGGCTTAGCACTCTTAAAGGAAAGCACAAGAAGAAGTTGTTATGCAAGCACAGCAACATTAACATAAGTATGAGAAAGAGCCCCTATTTATGAAACTGAAACAATCATGTTTTCCTACTGGATAGCAAAATTTAAAGTCTTAACTGCCCATGAACAAGAGCTCTGAAAATATATTTTTTCTTTGGCATAATATATAGTGTAAAATAATGAGGCAGGCCTGACCACTCCAGATGCTAGTTAGTAGATTCTTGGGAGCAAGAAAAAGGGAAGATCTTTCAGAAAACAAGATGCCATATCCCATTGTTACTTGTGAATGTCATACCCCATTGTTACCTCTGGAGAGGCAAGATGAATGGGGAATTTTCTATTTGATAGATCTGTGATTAGATGAACCCCACATCAACTTCATGTGTTCTACAGAACTTCAAGAATAAAATTCTAGAACAAAAAGCTAGTGACGGATAGCCTGCTGCACAAAGTTATGCTAATCCCATATATGAATATTCAAGCGTTAGAATTATTTTCATATCTATTTCATTAACAAATAATAGTAACGATAGTGTCTTTAAATAGGAACATAAATTAAACAAGCAATCTTCAAAGAATCAGTGCACTGCTATTCATAATGTTAGAATATTAAGACTACTAACTAAAACTTGTTGTGGAAAATAACAACAAACCATATTTAAAAAAAAATGCACACTTTCTGCTGTATTAATAAACTCAAAATAAACTTTTCATGTTCCTTATATTTCCAGTTTAGGAAAGGATGGGCATCCTAAATAAACAGCACAAACTTAATAAATATTCATTTTAAGAAATCAACAAAAAATTCAGCCTTTATTTAATTTCACTAAATTAAGGATCCTTTATTCAGTGTTTAATAAGGTAAAACTTTCTACTCCCAACAGTTATTTTAACAAGTCTTTGGCAGAAAATATAAACACCCTTCGAACAAGCTTCCAGAATTATAAGCAGCATCAACAGTTATTAAAACTGTTATTGTCTGGACCCTTGAGCAAAAATGGTTTGTCTTTACCAGTCTCATTCTGACACAAATACACAAGACAATAGAACTATCATACCTCATACTTTCTTCCAGTCTTTATGCTGCTATCCAGGATATCTGTGCTGCAAAAATTATGTTCTGCTAGATTAAGATTTGCTGTTTTCAATTTTTTCTGCAAAAGCTTTATTTCAGACTTCTGTGTTTCTATGAGATTTTCTAAGTCACTTAAACAAGGCTGTTGAAATTCCTAGAAAATAACAGTACAGGCATGTTAAATTAATACAAAGAACAGAACCATATTGAATCACTTGGATAAAGCTGCCTATTGAAAGAAAACATCATCTGTGTAACAGGAAGCTGAGAAAGCTGCTTCTGTCCATGGGAATCAAAGTAGTGGTTTATCAAAAACAATCTCATAAATCTTGAGTAATTGTATTTTCACAACAATGACTCCATATATTTTTAAAGCAGAAGAAAGCTAAGCTGTTATCTACAATGATACGTGTCTTTCTTACACAGGTATTAGAACAAGTTGCCACAGAAAATGTTGCAGTCATGTTAACTCCCAGATGAATTAATTCAAAATTTCTTGACAAAACACTAGGTCCAAATTTTATTAGTTGTAATATTTAAGATCTTGAGCTTCTGGATATAAATGGTCTATAAAAATGGAGAACTTATGACAATGTTACACTCAGTATTAGCATTACCACTGTTCTGATTTCATTGTCCATAAGCATGTTAAGTTTCTTGCTAAATTGCATAAATGTAGAGCTACGCTGATAGAGCTTGTAAATTCAGATGACAAGTAGTAAGAGCCAAATTAAAATGATGGAATAGGAGCAAAAAGAGGAATCACTGGACAACAGTCTTATTTAATAATACATGCACACATCATCACGGTGACATTTGATTATGAGTTTATTTTAAATTTATTAAACTCATTCATAAATATTTCCAGGCACAGCATAATACTGTCATATGCTCTTCACTTTGGGCTTAATCTAAAACCCATTGCAATTGACAAAACTTCCTTTAACTTCAACTGCCTTTAAAATAGGCCCTTAATGCATAAAAGCACTTTCACTTACCAGAAAGCAATTGCTCATTTGAATAAAGAAAGGAAGATTCTAGTATAGCTATCAATACCAACTATTGTCCTCAATATTGGCACGCCTCAAAATACACAGCCAGTGTTCTGATGATTTTAAAAATAAAATGAATGAGGGGAAAACCTATTGATTTAATGTTGTGGACAATTTACAAGTTAGAGACTCAAGTGTGAGACAGTGAGAAAAGCCTGAGCAAAAATATGTTGCTAACAAGCAAATTCCCTAAAACACAATGGAACTATAGCACAGGGAGACAGACATAGCTATCTTGGATATGTCTAGATTGCAGCACCATGCAGAAATATCTAAGCAGTGCTATTCAGCTGGGGCACAAGGCTGCCCTAACATGTCTATATATATAACTTCCTATTTCAGAGCTAGCACGTGGAGAATTAGCTCAGGTACATCAGCATTTTACTATACAGATTCTGGTACATAGTGTCCTGCATTCACAGGTAACTCAGGGTCTTGTCTCCATGGCTTTCTATGTAGACATACTTCTTTGACTCCTTGCTATGCAGCTTTTTGACCATGACCATCATGAATTCATGGTTCCTTCAAGTGAAAGCAAAATAAGAAGTATAGAACATTTATTTTGTTAATGCAAGAGAAAGGTCACTCCTATGCCAGCTAGAGAGCGGAGGAGATCATTAAGGCAAGAAACAAAAATGGTCCATAATCATGTTGACAGTTCCTTTAACAATTTCTGTTGCATACTCTGTAACCTATGAGAGATCATACAATACTACTGCTAGATGTCACTTCCTCCAGTCTCCTCGGGTCATTAGAAAGGCAAGCTAGGAGACCACACAAAACAAGAGGAGGGACAGACGGGCAGTGCCACAGGCCAGCCAGGTTCTAGGTTTTCCAAGCAAAGAAAGGGAAATTGATATGAAAGCACATACATAAGCTGCTGCATTTAAGAGTTTTAAACAACTTGAATGCAAACAGACAGACACAAACATTTGTTAACTCTTAAATTCTCTATTGTATATAAACAGAACATCTATTAGATATAACAACAATCCCATTGACAGCTAGCAAAAAAGAGAAGGCAATCTTTCTAATCTCAATTACTGCTCTTTTAAGTCCTGGATATAAATATTCTATTCATGAAACACAACTTTTCAAAATAGAAGCAGGCTTCAAACTATTATACTGAATTTTAACTGGCAGGATTACAGTGGGCAAATTAATTTAAGTCATCTGTATAAAATGTTGATTAGCTTGTTACAGTACTATTGCTGTTTAATTTCCCTCACCAGTAATGAGATTTATATAGCATTGTGAAACGAAAATGAATGTTAAACCTCCAGAACAGGTGAAATTATGACTCCCATCAAGTCAGAAATAAAACGCACTTATTTCAAAGAGCTGGAGTGTTGTCATAATCATGGTAGTCCAGGAAATGCCTGAGGTGAAAGAATTGTCTGTGATATTTTTAACTGGACCAACAGTTGGGAGAGCTGTTGGACAAGCTGTTTTTTTACTCCAACTTTCTTTTCTATTTATATTGTTTCTCTAAAATAGATGTACAAAGATAGTCATGTAAGGCTATTCATTTTGAATTACTGTATTAAAACATATTTGCTTGTTACATTCTTTTGATAGTTTGCATGTATAAATATACCCAGTGTACAGATGTATTTAAAATTTACTGAGAGTACACACATTTTTGGACTCTCATTTTTCAAAATTTTATCAGACTGTGCAAAGTATCTGTATTTATACCCTTAATATTATTCAACAGATTGCTATAAGCTATGTAGAGTTTACTAAATGGTTAATGCCTATGATGTCTGCAGAACCTACCATTTATTTCACATATGCATTTGACTTCAGAAATTTAGAGAGTTCATAGCTGATTTTGAAGAAATCTTTTTTCATGATTGAGGTTCTCACAAATCAGTGCTGTCTTTATTGAGATTCTGATTATTGCCCTCTAATAATTTAATCTTTCCTTCACCATCTTCTTCACTTAATCTGCTTTTGAAAGGTGTATATTTTTTAATTGAATGTAAAAAAGATTTTAAATGAATTTTTGGATAAAAAAAAAAAAAAAAAAAAGGGCTTCCCAAGCTGTGCAACCAGGACTGAAATTATCTGCCTGGGGTTTAAGTCAAATTCATGTTCATTTAACATCATGGGAATGTAGTTATGTATGCTAGATTTTTTGGTACAAAGAGAGGGAAAAAAGAGAGAGAGAGAGAGAGAGAGAGAGAGAGAAGAAATATTTTAGTGAAGATATTTCCCTTTAGTCCTCACCAGAAATCTCTTCCAAACTTAGTTAAGGAACCAGTGTGGTTTTCTGAAAAGCAATGTAAAATTGTAATCAGACTTATGGTAAGATAAGTACACTGCCAATTTTCAGCAGTAAAAAAAACACTTTCATTGTCCAGCTTTTAATCAGAATTCCTCTGTGGGTGCTAATACAATACAAGTGAAGAAAGTAAATATGGAAATGTTAAAATGAAAGACAAAAATCCTTGAAGATTCTGAAGTTCACACTAACATAAGCAAACTAACCTGATCTTAAGTAGGAATCATGTTTGCACTTCAGGGCTTACAATAATCAAAGCCAAAATACTCTACCCAATACACAGTCCAAATTCAGACCGTGTACTAGAGAGTTCCTGCATTATCTGAAAAGGAAGGAATCTTTACTCACATGCCAAGGGGCAGCAGTGGAGCTTTGCTCAACCTTCTGATTCAGCATCTGCACTGTAGTAGCCTTCTCTCTCATCAGCTGTAATGCTAACTCTTTAAAATGATGTAGGACAATTGTTGTAGTTCTATGAAATTTCAGTTCTTTCAAGTCGATTCCCAAAACCCGGAGTTACATTCAGAGTTCCTACAGGGTTGCATCTCTGTTGTACAGTTGTGGATCATCATCACAGCCTGTCCACACACCTATTGAGTATGTATCAATATAAAGGCTTACTCTCAGAAGTGCCACATATTAGGCTTTTTATATTACACTAAGGCCATGGAAAGCTATGGAGGCCACAGAGAAATATGCCCTTATAGCACAACAAAAAGCAAGCATTCAGCTCTTCAAACAGTTGCACTACAAAGATGGCAAAAGTGCTACAAAATATCACCTCTTTCAAGGCAGAACTTCAGTTTTTTAACAATACATGTAGCACCTGTACAATTACACATAGGGGTCTCTAAAAACCCCCAGCATCCCATAGGCCCCTGCCTCTCCTTCCCCCTCTCCAAGGGGAATGAGACATGGAGTGAAACTGGCTCTCTGACAGCCTGTCTGGTGAAAAGCTCTCAGGGTACCCTACTGGGACCCTGGTACTGCCACTATTGCTTCTAGAACCCTGGCAAGAGCAAGGGCTCTTAAAATGCAAGTGGTAATTCTCACAATTCACAGACACTTAGGGCTGGAAGGGACCTTGTGATATCATCAGGTCCAGCCTGCTTGCTCTGGGCAGGAAAGACTGCTGGAGTCAAATAACCACAGCAAGTTGCACAGCCAGTCTCCTTTTGAAGATCTCCAGGGTAGATACAATTGTGTGTCAAGAATCCAAGAAGAACCAGCTGAAATTGTGTGACCGTGACAGCTGTCACTGATTGACAAACCAGGAAACAGCAGCTCTGCCATAGTCATTGTGACCAACAGACATGCTACAGTGGCTGCCCAGCTAACAGCACAGTGGACAGGCCTCAGGCTGGGGGGCAAAGATTAGGGTTAGGAAAAATCACACCATTGCTGTAAGAGCCCTGAAAAGAGCTGGGGTCTAGGAGCAGCACTAATGATGTGTTGGAGAGTCATAGAGAGCAGTTCTCTTAAGCCCAGCCTACCCCACAGGGAAAGCAGAGGGCTGACAATTCTCTCCATCTCTTCTGGCATGGGAGAGGCCAGGCTGTCAGTGATCTTTCTCCCTTGTCAGCAGTGGAAACCAAAGAGCTCTCTCACTATCACACCGTGACTGGAGAGCTCACCTTTGGAGTGTTTTTTATGTCCGTATGTCATTGTAATGCTATATTTTTGTAGTGCTACTAAATGCCAAGACACTTTTTAACCTACAAATGAACACCTGTCCATACCCTAAGGTCACTCTTTCCGATTGCCTTAGGACTTGTTTTCTCTGCAGCAGAATATTGCTCCCAAGTCTGGAACAAAAGTGCACACACAAAGCGTGTTGATACACAGTTAAATGCAGCTATGTGAATTATATCAGGAACGCTAAAAAGTACACCATTGCCATGGCTTCCAGTCCTAGAGAACATTGTTCCCCCACAGCTCTGCTACAAGCCACACATATGAGGGAATACTATTAGGCTATCAGTAACCCAAACCTCCCAATCAACAAGGACATCAGTATGCCACCACCAGAAGGGTTTTCTAGATTTGAACCTTTCTGGAAATACGCCAAGAAGCTCTATGATGATAACTAGAGCACCAAAGAACAATGGAAGGAACTGTGGGCAAATACCAACTTGCCGCAGAAATACATAGTCAGCGACCTTACAATTCCCTACCCAGGATTCGACCCACCGATAAAGATTTGGTCCTCCCCGAATTGCGTCTGGACACTTCATGGAAAATGTGGGCACCTACTCCATAAAAGGAAAATTAAAGAGAATCTGGGTTGTGATTGTGGTGCGATTTTTCAGATGGTGCAACACATTGTGAACGATTGCCCAATTAGATAATTTAATGGAGATCTAAAACCAATCCATGCAGCTACCCCTGAAGCAGTCAAATGGTTATCACATTTCGATATTAATCTATGAATGTTGTAATCCTAAAATGCCGTATGAAAAAAGAAGACAGCCCTGTTACAATGTCATGGAGCATAAATTATCTAATTGGGCAATCGTTCACAATGTTTGCACCATCTGAAAAATCGCACCACAATCACAACCCAGTAGAGATAAAGGGATTCACTTCCAGCTTTCCTGAAGACTGGGAACAACAATGGGAACGGAAAGATAGGACAGAGAATGCGATGCCAGAACATCTGGTGAAGAAAGTAGTGACACCATGCAGAGACAACTTAAGCAGGGTGCAGGGCCAGAGGCAAATCAGCTTGTGCAGGGCCCCACTCCCGGATGCAAGGAAGCTGGCAGCAGACTGGGTGGCGGGGTGGGGGGGGGGGGGATGCCAACTGGCTGGCCATGAAGCTAGCAGCAGCATGGAGTCGCTGCAGCCGTGGCCAATCCACCCAGCTCTGCAGGGCCCCGCAAAGTGCGGGGCCTGGGGCAGTCGCTCCAATTCACCCCCGCTCCAGAACAGCCCTGACACCATGGGAACAAGGGCTGGAAGGAAGATGAAGAGAAGCATGTCAAAATGGAAAAGCAGTAGAAATGGATCCAGGATCTGCAAATCCCATTCCAGCTCGAGTCCATCAATTCTTCCCCTCTGTCCAATGCTGAGTTAACCTCTCTCCCACTTCAGGCTCCTTCTTTGATTTCATATTCCTCTTCTCTCTCAACCTCTCCTTGCTTCAGCTGGCCCCAATTCCCTTGCTATCTCTGAAAGATACGAGGAGACAGGACACCCGCTTCCTACTGGAGGAACAAGGGGGAAGGAAAATTCTGTGATGGAAATAGTGATACACAACAAGCAGCAAAAAGTGTTGTTGCATTATGGCCATGTATTATAATGCCCGCATTCAGTAAAATAGTAAAGTAATTATCCTCTTACTCTCAGGGAAGACAAATTAAAATCATATGCTATTTTATAATAATATCAACAAAATTAATACGCAGCGCCTATAGTGCAATCAATTGCAAAAGCCTGTCTATATTTTAAACAAATAAAGGAAAACCAACAGAAAGGAAAAAATCTAATTCCTATTTGTATAAACAATTTCCTCTAATTTCTCACATGCATTCTTACACTAAATTGGATGGAGTCCCAGTGTCTTTCCCTTATATCTTGCCTAACCAGGAACCATCTATAATGCAGGTAAGAAGTGAACTCACTCCCCCTTCCAATTAGCATCACTGGTGGTGTTAACAGCCCCCAAATTTGAGTTGCAGCAACAGAAATATTTGCTTTGTCATGCCCCCATTCCGCACCAGCCTACAGAACTAACTAGGCACAACAGCAATGACGGGGAATGTACTCTGGGCCTCTAAAGAGCAGCAGATCTAAGTGCCTTACAAATACAAATAGTATAAGGGAAGTAGGTGTTGTCCTCCTTATCCTATTGATCAGAGTATGATTAGGCAATTTAATATAGAATCAAATATTTATTGCATACATTATCACAACTACAACTGAATTACAAAGATTAAACTGGATATAAACAAAAATGTTCACAACTAAAGAAAATTAATGGATTCTGAATTCTGTCCTCATATAGAATAGGCTCACTGTGCATCCAATCCTACAATATAAAAAAGAAAAAATGTTTGGTTCTCTCGTAATGATAGTTAGGTATTAACTTTCACTCCAAGCCTTAGTAGCTTCAATCAAGATTGAAACTATGTTCAGTTTCAAAAGGGTGATGATAATTATGCATTATAGTATATATAAGACAGGATTACTACGCGATGATAATCACATGCATACACAGTGGTAAAATGGTCCTGTAATCTAAAAATGCATCATCCCGTAGAAGGAATTAGAATTCTAGATATTGAAGGTGAAGTCCTAATGTGATTTTAAGCACCGTGAGTTTTACTATTAACTTAGGTGCATGTAGAGACAAAACAGTTACACCAAGCTAAAGGCAGAGGGGACCCTTGTCTACTCTATCCTGCAATAAATGAGAACTAAACCAACGCAGTTTACCCTGAATGGAACAAGTGCTAAATTACAAGAGTTTAGGTTCCAATTACCATGGGGGACACATGAAACAATTACAGAAGATCAATCTGATACATAATGGATGCATCTACACATACAATATTGCGACACCATAAATTCCAGAGCTGTTCCTGCTGGAGTCAACTGCTACTGAGTACAGCGTACACACCTGGGCCTGGGACAGCAGCAATTTGAGACAGCGCAGACCCCCACCTGGCTGGGCTGATCAAGCACAATAAGGATACCCAGTTAGTGTCTACACATATTTCAGTGCAGTAAAGTAACCCAACATAAGATAGTTTTGTCCCCGGCAGTACTACTCTACAGCACAGTTAATTAGTTTACTGTACCCTAATACTGGTGCACGTGTAGATTATGACTTTACTGCAGAACTAATTAGTCTACTCCACAGTAAAGTGCAGAGCAGATGCACACAGTAAGACCCTTCCATTCCTTTTTTAACTCAGTATAACTGTTTCATCTGTCCTTGCATTTAATAAAGCCAGGACTGATGCTTTGTCCCCACAGGCTGCCAGGAGTTAGGGGCATCATTCAATTAAGGAATTTGTAAGATCTCTCTTGTTTGGAGAAAGCAATATATACTATAAGCAAAGTGATACAGGGGTTTGCCTATGTTTTCTATGGGCAATATAGGATATGAACTGATTGGAAAACCAGAAAAAAAAAAAAAAAAGGGAGTCGGGAGCATTATTCAGATAAAATCAGGGAGGAACGTAGTAAAATGGAGTGCAATCGAATACTGTGGTTAAACCAAGTGTCACAGGGCACTAAGGTGCCCCATTCCTAAAGAAGGGAAACTGCTGGGGAAAGAGCCCTAGCAGGGTATAAGGAGCCCAGCTGTGGGTTGCCAGGGCAACCAGGGAGTCAGCTGACTGAAAGGGGCAGGGCCTGGCTCCTATATAAATCACAGGCAGGAAGCCAGAGACAGTTTCCTGCCAGCTGCCAAAGAGGAAGGAACTCTCTCACAGAAGGGATAGAGTATTTCCTGGTAGGTTTAAGCATTGTTATGGCCAGGTGGCTTCTGCTTAAGTTATAGCCGGTTGGCTTGTATTTTATATTGCCGTTTATTACCGGTGGTTTGGGTGAGGCTATCAGGGGTTGGAGGAGGCCTCATAGGGGACCCACAGTGGTGTGAGGGACCCCAGTGCCAGCAAGGGCACTGCATATGGGGTGCACAGACCCCAGCCCCAGAGAGGGGTGCTTGAGAAGCCCTAGTGCAGGCGTGGTGAGCCCCAGAGAAGGGGACAGCTTGCTGGTGAGCCCTGAGAGAGGGTGGCATTATAAGAGAGCCCCAGGAGAGGGGCAGCATTCCTGAGAAGGCCCAGTGTGGCCATGGAGAGCCCCAGGAAAGGGGTGGCATTACTGAGAAGGCCCAGGGTGGGCATGGAGAGCCCCAGGAGGGGGCAGCAGTACTGAGAAGGCCCCAGCAAGAAGGGGGCGGCTTTACAGAGGGGCCCCAGCGAAGGGCAGCGTGATAGTGAAGGCCCCAGAGGAGAGCGGCAAAATTGAAGAGGGGCAGCGTTGTGGAGAAGGCCCCAGAGAGAGGGTGCGGAAAGAGACGGGGCCCTGGAGGGTCCAAGCGCCAAGAGATTGTAGACCTGGACAGAACAATGTCCATTCCACCTGCAAGGCTTGGAGCGTGGTATTGGGGTGGTAGGAGCCACGTGCAGCCCTAAGGCTAGGGTGCCCCGGAAGCACCCATTTGTGGAGCGGGACCCCTGAGGGGTCTGGGAGTCCACAGGCAGAGACTACATCGAGAAGTGACCAAGAGGGTGTGAAAAGGCAGCCTCCCTAACATTTTAACAAAGACATGGTGGGTGAGAAATCAAGGATGCCCCTGGGCCAACTTGGCACGGGAAAGGGCCTTAAGGAGATCATGGCCCTCCTGTGAGACCTCGCCTGTGACACCAAGCAATTGTATCTTCCCAGGGATCTGCTGATTCTGAAGAGTGAGCTAGAAAAGGGTAAAAGAACGCAGCATTGGCCCCTAAACTGACAAGGATTCATAATCTAAAAAACTTTAAGATGAAAAAGCAAAAAGGAATTGGTAATGAATATTAATTGTTTTAATGCTGTTAGTACACAGTAAGAGTGGCAAAATGGCATTAATACACTGAAGAAGCAAAATTATTTGCTGGAAAAGAAATATTTTGTGCTGTTTAATAAAATTAGAAGCAATATTAAATCATTCAATATGGCTTAAAAGTATGGGTTAAGTATCATCAATCTTTCAAACTTATTTTAAGAGTTGGAAGGGAGAAGTTGGGGGTGAGAGCTACATATAATTGGTTATGTAACCAAAGTTTTGATCATCTCAAATAATACATGCAATATCTTTCAGAAAGTTACAAAATATTGAGCTGCTTAAATTCTGACATGCTACAATTTAAAAAATGAAAAACTCAAAGGTTACTTAAGTAAAAATGAATTTATCTTCCTTATTCAATTTCTAAATTCAGCATTAAAAGAGTAAAATAGGAGGCTGTATTGGACAGTTACTCATCTTAGAAAAAATATGGTTATTTTTTGAACTGTTATACTAGATCACAAGTAAAAACCCAAACCTGTGCACTAATGGTGTGAACTGGGGACTATGCTTGTTATGCATTATCATCTCTATACATTAGAATCTCAATCATACTCAAACAAATTCACTAAAGTGTGGTTTTCAATCTGCTAACTATGCATTCCATAATAGCCTGTAATTATTAAAAACTGACAAGAAAGCTACACCACCTGTGTTTATGTGAAGCCAGGTAATGAAAAAAACAACAACGCTGTCATCACCTCTCAATTCCTGATTGCATTATCAAAACTGTAGCGGAGTTTGGCATCTGGGTGTGACCTTGTTAACTGCTAGGGTAATTAAATTTATTCTATTGGGAAAAGGGATGATAAATTATTAGCAAGAAGATTTTGTTCACATTTTATTAAATTGGCCTGTCAAAGGGTCGGCCAAATTATCAAGGGCCTCATTTATTGGAGGCCAGCCATATTGCCACATCTGTTACAATTATTTATAATTTCAGCAGTTGAAAACCAACTGAGTTAGGCATCCGCCATGTAAAGTAATTTACAAATTATCTGATGAGGGAGTGTTTTAGCTTCTCCCTCATTTCTAGCCAGCAGAAAGCCGCTCTGTAATTACAGAACACGATTAGGTTCTTTGGGGAACTTATCTTGTACTCATAGCCATAGTAAGATGCAGCAAGAACATATGGAGAAGCTTGTGCTTCTACTCCCTGAAGCTCGTGACCCGCCTGCCGCTGAGCCCTTGAGTTGAATTTGAATGAGAGTGCCATGGCTAATGTTCTACACATGCACCATTTATGCCACAAAACAAATCGGATCACTGTTAATTATGAAGCAGCTATAATCAGGCCTTCACATCTGTGTAATGTGAAGCGCAGTAGGCTGTATTCCAATAATGTATGACTATCTTTGGGTTGCAAATTGCGAGCCATATTGCCTCAGTAGTAGTTACTGAACTCAAAGCAACTCCTTTGATAAAAGCCCATCACAAATATTTTTATCCAGTGTTTTGTTTTTTTGTTTTTGTTTTTTTTTAAACACAAGCCTTTCTTTATCAGCTATTGACCAGAACAGTTAAAGCATATGGCACAAGTTCATTAATGAGCAGTAGCACACAGAATTCTAATTTAATGAAACCACTTGAGCCATAAAAAAATCAGATTTAGTTAATTCCCTCTTTTCCATTTTTTTTTCTTCCTTTTTGCATCTAGCCTACACCCTAGACTCCAGCATAATGTCATGGGTGATTTTGCTGTAAAATATAATTATTTTCCCATACATTTATAAACAGGGTTCATATTTTATGAAACTGCATTTTTTAACATGCAGTGGGAAGAGGGGTTAGGGAGAAGAGATGACCGAAAGTGTCTTTTGCATAACTCAATATCAATTAATAGAGTGTATATCATTTGTATTTTGGAAATTACTGGCCTGGCAGCTGCCTTCCAACAAAAAAAATATTCTTTATTCAGTGAAAAATCTCTCTCGCTGAAAAAGCAGCTAAACAAGCTGCACCCAGATGGCAAACCAGCTACAGTTTAATTAATCCACTAAAAGCCATTCAGTTTTCAGTAAGGGTAATGTAATTTTGAATAATTGTAGGGGGAAAAAAAAAAAACACTAAAACCTTCTTAAGTTTTATTATAGCGGCACGAATAGTGCCACTATAGAGTAGTTAAAGTTGAGTTGCTGTTTCCATTATAAACCCTACATTTTCAGTATCTTCTTCTTTTCAAATTGCTTTGGGTGGAAAGTAGACATGCATTCACCAGATTTTTAACATCTAAAACTCAAGTTATTTTTCAAATAATCTTTACATCATGTACTTCAAAACTTGATGCAACTTTATTTCTGGATAATTCCTTGATGTAGTTTAGTGTTAAATTCTACACCTCGTTCTTAAAATAAAATAGAACAGAAAAAAAAAAAATCACTGATGCTTATTGTAAGTGTCTGCCAAGTGCTGGCATCTCCTCATCCTCAGTGACTGTCAAAATGTAAAAAAAGCCAGTTGCCATAAACTGTGTTCAGTTTTTGGTCCTTACTGATAAACTAATAATATACTGATGTCCCAATGCAAGCAGTGATCACACAGACTGTCAGATGGCTTCTGTAAGTAGAACTTTTTAGGAACAAGTCTATGGACTCATTTGTATCACTATTTGTAATTCTGCAGATGCTTCCTCAGCCTGACAAAGGGTGTTTATGTCCAAAAACTTGCTAAGAAGAATTTTTCCAACTATTTGAGTTGGTCTAATAAAAGATACAGTATTTACTCAAAGAACTTTGTCTGCCTATTTGTAATCCTAGACCTCTTCAATTGGGACAGACTAGATTTCTTGGAAAAAGACAAAAATACAGAGCTTGGAGGAAAACACAAGTTTATTCTCCTCAATTTAATAGAAAGACAAAGGAAATCCAAAGTGTCCTTTGACTCATATAATGTTACCAAAATATCTGGTAACTTGGGCATTATTAGTGATTCCCCCTGAAAAAGCTTGGTGATATTAATATGCAGGATACTTACCTGCAAAGCATTTTATTAAGGATATATTACAATACCTTAAAAAAAAAAAAAGGAAAAAACTAAAACAATCTGAATGCCAGCATTATGCTGATTAAAATGATTAACAAGGGTGGTATTTGCCTTACCTTAAAGTAATTATTCTATTAAATATATTGTCAGAACCAAAAATACCACTGCTATTTCTATACCTCATTTCCACATACAGAAAATGTGACTTGCTGTGAAAACAGTTACACAAGTTATATATTTCTATAATACACAACTAATGTAACTATTATAAGCAAACTCATACTTAGGAGCAGTTTGAAAGAGATGAAGATCTGGAGGATGTTATTGCTATATTATTACTTTTTGCTATTACAGAGTATAATTTCACCCAGTTAGGTAAGTTTCATGTCAACTAGTTTGAACAAGTTTTAATATCATTTTTCTTCATTCACTTTTCTAACTAAAAACACAAGATCTTTAGTAGAAAGCAATGAGTAGTCACTTAGTTGCCAGAATCAATATTCTGTGTTATTACAATGTTTTAAAACGTTCATCATAATTTGGTGACAGCATCCTGTTCAATATATAGAAGGCATTTTGCTATCCTAATAATTGAATAGTCATGGAAAACTACATCTTCTGTGTCACCAAATTATAATTAAAATAGTATTCTTGTATATAATTTTTTTTAAATAGCTGATATATTCTAAAATAAATGAATGTGCAGCCAAGAACAGTATTAATTATACAATACAAGTGGTATGATAAGGTTTCTGACCATGTTTGTACTAAAAATGTATATACAAGTTTGAGAATATCAGTAAGTTATCAGACTTTATAAATCTAAAAGAAAATATAATAAATTGAAGATCTTAGGATATGCCCACATTGTCATTCTAAAAGATTTGAATGAAATATATAAATTTAATTGGTTAAAGACAGTTCACACTTACATAGTTTTTACATCATCCAATGCACAACAATAAGATTTAGCTTTGATTATTAAATCTGTACCATATTTTAAAAATTAGGATACCTATCTAATGCATCTTTAACACACTACAGAAAAACAACTCTCAGCAATAATATTGCCATTTTAAATTTCAGGATTTAAAATATACTGGATGAAACCCTAGCCTGATCAAAGTAAAAAGGTGTTATTCATTAAGGCCAGAATTTTACCACCTGTACTTGAATTGAGATCTGTCTTTTAAAGATAATTCAATTAACAATAATATAATGTAATCAACTGAAATCACTGCTACACCAGGGTAATGCTGAAGTCCTAGCATAAGATGACTCAGCAGATTTCTGAACATCAACATTGTATACACAGATTTGAAGCTTCATTTTATCACTATTTTACAAACACAAATTCCATACCTATAATCTCTATTTAATTGTAATGATGTACCTATATGCTTTGTTATAAGTGTAAGTGGTACTGGCGAATGATGCATATACTTTGTAGGGGTGTGCGAAACGTGCCGTATTCGATTCAGATTTGGTCTGAATCGGGGACAGCGATTCAATTAATTGATTCAGCTCGCTGTCCCGATTCAATTCAGCTGAATCTGATTCTGAAGATTCAATGCTGATTCAGAGAATCAGCAATTCAGCCATAGACACAGCTTTAAAATATTTTTTCTACATACATCAAGGTACCAGGCATAGCTGTGAACGCTGAAATGGTGGGACAGGTGGAGTGTCTTACAGGAGCGCAGGGGGGCCCCCCCACGTGCTTGGTGGCAGACCCAGAAGTGGACCAGAGGTACTACCCAGAAGTGGACTGGAAGTACTTGGCGATCAGCTGTGGGGGGAACCTGGGTGCCCCCCCAAAACCAGGAGGTAGTCACCAAGTTGGGGGTTGTGGGAGGACCCCCTGTGTGCTCCCCAGCGGACCTGGGAGTGGACTGGAAGTGCTTCTGGTCCACTTCCAGGTCTGCTGCCAAGCGCGCTGAGGACCCCCGCATGCCGCTGTGGGACACTTCATCTGCCCCACCATCTCAGCATTCATGAGCCACCTGGTACCTTGAGGTAAGTAGAAAAAACATTTAAAGCTGTGTCTATGTCCAAATTGTTGAATTTTTCCTGATTTCTCAGAATTGATTCAGAGGATTCCAATTCGATTTGGAGAGATTAAAGGGTCTCCTGATTCAATTCAGATTTGGAGATTCAGCCACTGAATTAGGCTGAATTTCCACTGAATTGAATCAGTGACCGAAGCTTCACACAGCCCTAATACTTTGACCATTTTAGTTACATTTTGTATTTGACTGCCTTTACAAACTACTTAATAAGAATTTAAGAGAATGCTATAAAAGTTGCAAGAGAACTATGTATCATCTAGAGTACACACTTGTCAGATCTCACAGTTAAAAATAAATACATTCAACTGCCTGTTAATTATGGTGCTTCAACGGACACATAACCTCTTAATACTGACTTTGATGTCTCAAGTATTGTATATGTATAAAAAAAAAAAAGACGCAAGACAGAATTGATTGCTTTAGTTTAGTAAACAGTCTTAAAAAAAAATTAGCCATCCACATGGCTAAAAGTTACATTCTACAAAAAGAATATATTTCAGAGTTAAAAATTAACACTAATAATGAAATTGAACCAAAACAATTATAAGACATGAAATCATTAAAACCCATGGGTTTCTATTTTAAGATTATTGGAAATGCTTTTCTTTTGAGCTTTTCTACTATATTTTAAAAAGGAAGAAGTGACAATTAAGTCTCCCAGATTTCAAGATGCCTTCCCTTGTTTAGAAGAGAGCAGAGGTATGAGGCTAGTTGAAGTAAAGAGTTTAAAAAAAAAAAAAATTTTCAAATCCACATTTCATCACCTAGGCATTAGGACTGGCCAAATTAACATACAATTTGTTAAATTCTGCTTTAACATACACATGTGTAACACCCAGGTGGCTTGACCAAAGCTATACCAAGCTAAAGATGGGCAGAATGTGTTTCAGCGCACAAAAGTCTTGAGGTCCCTTCATTGTTCTATAGGAGCTAAAGTTTTGCCTTTACATGTGAAGATGTGAATGTTTGCTTACATCACTGAAGTTACAACACTGATCCCTCCATGAGTCTGAACTAAGCCCACAGCAGAACAGGTTCAGGGTCAGGAGGAGGTCTGTGCCACCACCTGCAATATTGATCTATACTCTTCTCAGTTAGTCTCCACAGACTCTCACTAACTGAATGCTCTGTTGACAGACTGTTAACACTTTCCTGAGAGGTAAACTACCAACCAACTTTAATAATACAGTAATCAAGCATTCACACAAAATCAATACTAAACACACTAGTAGTCTTGCTAATTATCTAGGCACAACCTTCTCTTTTTTTGGTAAAGTTATTTATAAACAAGAAAACTTTAGTAACATCTAGGTGCATCCAATATTTTGGTTCCCTTCCAGTCAAGCTTCTAACCTAAACAGGACATGGAGATAGCACTTACAGCACAGCACAGAGAGGAATTCTTGAAGTTCTCAAAAGCAGTCAGATGCGTGCTGATGTTCTCCTGGATATTTCAGTTACAATCAGAGTAGACTAAAGAGACCTTTTAACTTGCTTGACTTCAAGGACTTAAACCTATGGTGGATCGCAACTTGAATACTGCAACCAGTTCTAGACCTTCCACCTCGAAACAGATACAGTAAAGATAGAAAATGTCCAGAGACAAAACAGCTGATCAGGAGCACAGAAAGACTTCTATATGAGGAAAGACTTAATAGACTGGGACTTTTCAGCTTAGAAAATAGGGCTAGGGACAGACATTCAAGAAGCCTGAGCCTAAATTGATTCAATCTTTGCATGTCAGTCTAACCTGCAAAGCTTAAACTGATTTGGAGGTGAATAGGCATTCACTTTTTATTCCAGAAATGCAGTCACATGCCTGCAGCAATGTTCCCTCTAAGGAGTGGTGGTCACTGAGCGTGCTGCTTCGGTCCATGAGCGTGCCACTTTGGTCCCAACTTCTCCTTTTGGCGTGGCGCAGTCCACCGGTAAGTGTCCCAAAGTAAATGTCCAGGTGGTAGCAGGCAGAACCCTGCCTGCTAACTGCTGCCCAGAGTAGCGCAGTGAAGTGCTGTGGGGCAGCCATGGACCAGACACAATCAATCGATAGAACTGAAAGGGAGGCACCAGGGCCGGCATGGGACATTTACCGAAGGTAAGCTCCTCACTCCTCATGCAGGGCAGGCAGCAGCTCCTCCTCAAGGCAAGGTGCGGGCAGGGACAGGGTTGGGGATGGGGCTGGGGACTCCTCCCCAAGGTGAGGCAAGGCAGGGATGGGGTCTGGGGGCTGGCAAGGGCTCTGCCAGCTCTGGGGTACTGGTCTGCTCCCCCGCATCACCTTGGGAAGAGAGGAGGCACATGGCATCCGGGCTGGGGAGTAGAGCAGTTCCCCAGAGCCAGCAGAGCCCGCGCCAGCCCCCGTCCCCATCCCCACCTCACCTTGGGGAGGAGCTGCTGCCTGCCCTGCATGAGGAGTGAGGAGCTTACCTTCAGTAAGTGTCCCATGCCAGCCCCAGTGCCTCCACCCCATTCCACACCTAGCTCCTCTCCAGGCAGGTGCGCAGCCTTAAAATGTTTGTGCACAGCAAGATGTTTTACTTGTGCACAGCCATGCACGCACACCGCTTAGAGGGAACACTGGCCTGCAGTGGCTCAGGCTAGAAGCTGGGGGGTGCTAGAGCAGTCTTCCTTCCCTTCCACAGAACTGAGTTGAGGGGGATGTGGCCAGGCCCCAGAGGAATGCTCTGATTAGCCCAGCAGGGAACTGATAACAGTGTTTATCATCTGTAACTCAGTGTTTATCACCCCATTAAGAAAACAACATAAGGACATTACCAGCTACCTGCTGATTCTGCCTTTATTACAGCACGGACTGGAACCAGCATGTGGTCTGTTAGCTAATACACAGATACCTCTCAGCAAGGCAGAGGGGAAGGGGGAATTTCTGCTTAGCAGGGAGTGGCGAGGTGGGGGAGATGTGGAAGAGGGGAGAGCAGCCGGCAAGTCTCTGCCAGAGCTGCAGCCAGGGGGCGGGGCCAGCTCTGCTGTGGAGCAGAGATCCCCACCCAGCCTAGAAAGCATGCCAGGATGCTGGCAGTGTGTGGTTTATCTTAACCCAGCAAGGGGTCTGGGACAGACAGTGCATAAACTGGTTAAGTCTGCAAATCAGTTGAGTCTGATATGACATTCAACCAGATTTATCTCAAACTGGTTTCAGCCATTTTCAAATTGGTTTATGTGCACTGAGCATCTGTTCTGTTACAGGTTTAAACCAGTTTCTGATCACTTAAACCAGCTTATGTATAATGTCTGTCCCTAGTATAGATGACAGAGGATATAAGAGAATGGGATGAGAAAAGTAAATAGGGATGTATTGGTTACTAAGACCACGGCACAAGTTCACTGAAAGATGCAACAGGAGCTGATACCTGATCCTGCCAATTGCATGTCCTGCCATGCCACTCATGCATGCAATTTTGGGATGGGGGATCAGATACCCAAAAAAAAAAAAAAATAATATCATACCAATTTAAGTGGCCAGCACTAGAGGAAACTGGGATCATAATCCCAGGTTCCCTGTGTACAAATAAGTTGAAAGCCAGGTGCCTGCAGGGGCTGACAAACTGATGGCTGTCTCTAGGCAGGGACTGCTTGAGCTGTCCCCAAAGTAGCCTGGGTCTGGGTTGAAAATCTGCTCTCTTATCTGCTTACTTCCCCACAACTTCCTGCACCCTTCAGATGAGCTAGTGCACCCTAATTGAGAATCACTGCAATAGGCCAGTTGTCAGCTGCACTACCTAGAATGGGAGGCACATGATCCTGGGATTGAAGCCCTCCTGGAGCCCCAAGAGGGTTCTAGTCGCAGCAAATGCCCCCCTCCCCTCCGTCCTGCCACTCAGCTGACTGGCAGAACAGGCAAACTGGGGGGACACAGAAGAGACAGTTTCTGCACTGTTCCAGATCACCCAGAAAGGGTGTATGGGGTGACAGGCAGAGACAGAATAGCTGGATGGATCCAGATATAGGAAATTCCCCCTAGTCTGGGAAGAAGTGAGAGGCAGATCCCTGAGGCTGGTTGCACCCTGAGAGAATAATGCCCTCCCCCCCCCCCCTTTCAGATCCAGGATGACTTGGGTCTGTTCACTGGCTGTGAGGTACTGGCACCCAGACAGGGTCACCACAGGGCTCCCTAACAGCTCCCCCCTGGGTGGGCTAATATATGGCTGGCTATTGTATTGACATTGGTAAAAGGAGAAGTTAGATTATCGGCTATCGGCTTTTTTTGGTCATTGTAGCTGATTATGGCCGCATGCCTGGAGCACCTTGGCGAACATAGTCTGGTCCCCACACCCCACCGCTAGCCTGAGCCCATGGCAGACTACAGGCTCCAGCAAGTACCAAAAGGGGGAGGTGGCACTGGGAAGCAAGCACGGGGTGTTGCGCTCTGCAACAAAGACCATTTCCTGCTGCTGCCACAATGGCAATGCCATGCACGCAGCAGAGGCCTGAGTGCCAGAGCTACCGCACAGACATTGGGCTGCACACAGGTGGTTTAAGGCACTGCACAAGGGACATTCCACCCCACTGGGCACCAGACACCTTTGTAAAAGCAGCTTCTCCCCGATGGCCTGGAAGCTCAGCTGTGTAGGGCCCGCCAGCACTAAGGCAGCAGCGTACTCTGAGGCTCCAAATGCGCCCAGTGCTAGTGTGCACACAAGGGTCCACCCTGCCCATCCACGATGGCAGTACGGGCTGCACAGGGAGCAGGGCTGCAGGCAGGAGCTGTGGCAGAGGGTGACATTCATGGAAATAAAAGACAGCCACCACATTCCTCATTGAGGGCCAAAGCATGCAGGAGGCTTGTATGTGTGTTATAAATGCAAAATAAACAAAAAAGGTTTATGTCAGTAGTTTAAAATGCCTTGAGCTATTATTAAATATTGGTTATCAGATCAGCATCAGCCAATATGGTTGGTTAATCAATACCAATATTGGTCAATCAATATCAATATGGTTGGTTAATCTTGGTATTGGCCAAGAAATCTTAAAGGGAGCAGTGCTGTCTCTCTTCCTTTCTCCCTTGGAGGGAGGGAGACCAGAGGATTGTGGTATACTCCATGTCCTTAACACCCAAAAGAAGCATACAGCATTCAAGTTAGTGGGAGGGGAGCAGAGTTCCCAACTGTCTGTAAATTTATGGACAGACTATTAAAATCAAGCCTAAAAATGCCTGTCCAAAAAGTCTGAGAGCAAAATGGAGCTGCCCATAAAATCTGTAGCTTGACTGAAGATCTCCCATCGGAGGCAAGCCTTAAAGGACAGACAGAGCATAGCAGTGCCACCTGATGTTTGAGTGAGTGTGCAACACCTGCAAGAAGCTTTTGCTTAGTGCTCTGTAGCTGGTAGTCCTTTCCTCAACAGCCATGTACTGGTACTGTTTGCATCACTGCCTGTAACACTGGTGCAGGTAGCAGAAATAGTCCTTCTCTAGGGGTTGTGGGGTGGGGGGGGCAGAGAGGTGGACAGAGGGGACAGGGCCATCAGGGGTAAAGGAATGGGGTAAAGGAATAGGGTGCAAGACAGGACAATGCAAGATGTTTTTGGGTGTGTAAGGGATCCCTGGGGTGGGGGCAGCATGGTACATGGTTATTGCCAACCTCCCACCCCCACAATTTGTTTTTTATTTCAAATCTGCAAAACTTTATTGACAACTAAGTTTTACTATAGTTGGTGGTAAACCCTAAACTTAAACCTGTCCTTGTCTAGGGCCTGGCAGAAGGGTTACATTTATACATTATGTGAAATATCTTTCAGTAAAAATATGTCAGTAAAAAAGTTTAATGATAATTTGCAAAATTTGTATTGTCAACCAAAAAACAAAAAAACAAAAACCTAGCCTGTCTTGAGCTGGAATCCCTAGAGGGAAGAAGTTGTTCTGGTCAAAAGAAAAAAAAAAAAAAAACAAAACAACACACTTTCTTGCAGAAAATTAATGGGTCATGATTAGACTGCTGTCACCTAATGATAGTGGTATCAAATCAATATAAAAAAAAAAGTTTGCAGAGTAAGAGTCCAAATAGTTTTACCTCCCCCCCCCCGAGGTAAATGACCCATCAGGCTAATAAGCAAACAGGGGCTTGGCCTTTGTAGTCGCTGTTGCCAGGCTCATGTCTGTTTTTCATCCAATGACTTTGTAATGTAAAATGGTTCAAGGAGCAAGCAATGTATTGTCTGCCTTTTCAGTCCAATGATTAGGGTATTTCCCTTGCTTTGAAGTTTTTGTTAAAACAAAAAAAAGCTTTTCATTAGCAGAAAGCTAGGGAAACCTGGCACTTTGCATATGCCAAATTTTTAAGATAATATAGTAGGGAGAACATCCTGATGCCTCTCGACTAAACAAGGATCATATAAAAGCCTCTTGGAATCCTTAGTGTGCTCAAATCCCTGATGGGTTTGCAGAAATACTTCATCGTATTCTTTAGGTTGGAGGTCTATAGATTAAGATGGAATAGTACTACTATAGCAATTCCCCTGGCTGCTACAACTTGATTTACAGATTTCTGGAAAATCCTTTATTTTCTTTTTAATATTTCTTTGGGACTAAGATTCATTAGTACTCTGTCCAGGAACAATGAGGTCTGTCATGCCTATCAGTTACTTATTTTCAAACAAGTGTGTGTTTAGCTGGGAACTTTCACAACACATTCATTTCTGCAAATATTTAAGTAAATCTAATTTTTCAGCTACCAAACATTAATGATACCAAAAAAAAAAAAAATATCAGATTTCTTCTGGCTACATTTCAGTATATAAATAATAGCTTGTTCACAAAGTCCTGTTATATAGGCTTTTCCCCTCTTTTTTCCTATACTGCATATAAGTATATTGCAAGGTACCTTCTATTATTATTAATTATTACTATGATCAGCAGTAGTAAAGATATTCCCCAGTGTTCCCTCTAAACTATAATTTGGATTAAAACATTTAAATTAAAACAAGTAAAAATAATGTTGTTATCTTTAAATAAAGTTGATCTCACCTGTTCCATATGTTTTGAATGAACATCTTGTTGCAGTGGGGGTAATGCTTCATGATCCTGCTGGAGCTGCCCTTCTAGCTGACTAATCTTTTGTTCTTTTTCAAGTAGCTGATCCTGAAGAGAAGCATTGCTCTGCTGGAGCTGAATCTCACTTGATTTAAGAGTCTCAAAACATATACTCAATTCGTTATAAAGCTGTTTTATAAAGAAAAACAGATGACAGGATTAATAAATGCCATGACTGAACATAAGTACTTAAATTTGCAAACTCAAATGCAGCTAATTTTACTTAAGTCACACAGCCACAACAATCATTCTGTCATTTTAATATAATTGGTCTCAGTGTCTCTTCTTCCCACATACCCCCAAATCATAGAGGCCAATACACTGTAAATCCTTTATCTTTGAACTCAATAATATAAAGTAAAACTTATTTCAAACACTCAAGAAGGACTAACAGAACCTCAGCAATTCCTTCTATCTTTGTATGGGGTTTGTGAATGGAAGTTGGCACATAAGATCTTAATAATATACTAACAACAAAGAGAAGTTGTACTTAGTAGGAATAGAAGAAAATACTAAATGATTTAACTCCTTTCCCCGCAAATGAGCTTTTTCTGGAGGCAGGGAAGATAAAATCAAAGAAATATATAGTGAGAAATATATATTCCTTCTTCTACAGCATAACCTAGTTCAGTAGTGCTCTACCTTTTGGCCCCACAGGCCAGATGAATGGGGTGGAGCTGGTCCCCAAGCCAGATGGAGCCCCGCCTGCCAGGATCAAACCCTAGGGCCCAGCACTGCACACTTCTTCCCCCTCACACAGGGATTGGTCCCTGGGGGCCCAGGGCTTCTACTTGCCACTCCAGCATGCCAGGATTGGTCCTAAGGGGATCACTATTGCCCCTCCAGCTAAAATTGGTCCCTGGGGCCCGACACTGCCCCCTCTTTCCCCAGCAAGCCAAAATTGGGTGCCAAGGGCCTGATGCCACCACTTGTCAGACCCTGACACTGGGATTGGGTCCTGGGGCCTGGTGCCAGCTATTACCAGGTACCTAAATGCCAAGATTAGGCTCTGGCCCCAACCTAGCTTGCAGGGCCCAGGACTCCCCATGCAACACTACTGCCGTTCTCCAGCCACCAAGTTTCCAGACCTGTAAGAAGACCCACAAGCCAGATGACACAGGGCCATGGGCTGGGTCTAGCCTCGGAGGTGGGCACCCGTTCTAGTTTGGTCTTACAAAGTTATTAATTTAGTACAGCTTGGAAAAATACCCAAGAATTTCAGTGGCATCTGTTAATTACAGCACAGTGTAGAACTTGTTGTTTAAGAAAATATATTTAGGAGTTTATTTTGATATGAGCCCTAAAAGTCAATGCCAAAATTAATATTATCAATGACTCTTTCTTGTTCAGTCTTTGTTGAAAATCACAATATTGCATGTATTTTACACGTAACACAAATATACTATGGCAGTGGTTCCCAATCTGTGATGTGGGTACCACAAGCAGTATGCAGACAACCCGTCAGTGATACGCATTAACAGATTTATTATAATTACTTTATATAACAATAATTTGCTGGTGGTACTTAAGGTCATATCATTTTAAATTAGTGGTGCGCAATCTGTCAGAGTTTGGGAACCACTGTACTATATCTAAGTTCTGGCTGGTTGTATGTTCAGTAAAAATGATACGTGTGTCATGAAAGACATGCAGGCATAAAAATTAAAATTAATATAATTGAAGAATTATATGCATGCGCATGTGCATGCACACACACACACACACACACACACCCCCCTCCTCTCTCTTTGGCTGTGTTTTTTTAATTTGCAGACTCCACAAGACAGCAATTTATTTTGGAGGCCACTTGCACAACTGGATAAAAACATTCTTTTTGAACTGAATTAATTAAGTTTAGATTTTGAAAAATAATGAAGCTTCCAAAAGATAGTTAAGAAATAATTGCCAATATTTACTCAAATCCAAGATAAGGTTATTTTCTCCCTATTAAATATGGGGGGGAGGGGGAAGCTTTCTGTTAGATTCAAGTGTGGGGCTGTGCCAAGGCCAGAGTTGCTGTCACCACTACTGCCTGGCCAGGGTGGCTCATGCAGCAAGACAGTGTTGGGCATGGTGCAAAGGGGAGAGAAGGAGAGTGCAAGGGAGACTGAATGGTGCATAGGGGAAAGGAGTGCTGGGAAGACCACACAGGGCAGAAAGAATGTGAGGAGACCATGCAGTGTGGAGGGGAGGGGAGCACTTGTGAAGCCATGCAGCAGCAGGGGAACCACTATTGCTCTGCCTCCAGCCCAGACCAGGGGCCAGAATTGCTACTGCCACTGCTACCAGACCGAGATCCACTGTGTGCTTTGTGCCTTGGCCTGGAGCTGCCACATTGGGACAAGTGGCAGGGGGTGGGCAGATAGATGACAAGGGAGTTCAGGGGGAGGGGGCATGTAGGGCAGGCACCAAGGAGTCAGAGCCTGGGGATAGGGATGGGGGGGAGGGGTAAGACAGCCTGCCCCCCCACCACAGTGGTGAATATAGGGGGGCAGAGAAGGAAATTTAGAACAACCCCTCCAAAATTAGATTCAATACATGAAAAATTATTACAAATGTATAATTTTCCATGTAAACAGTCTAAATTATTGGAAGGTCATCTTAAATTTGATGTCATCTTGGGTTTGGGTAAACGCAGTAATTTGCCCCTTCCTGCTTATATGTTTTTGTCTCCCTTTCTGTTGTTCATTATGCATTCGCAAGAAGATTACAGACTTGTTTATCTGCTTATCTTCCATGACAGCTTCTAAGCATGAGATGTTTTCCTTTACCTGACCCCCTTTCTTCATGTCATTTATGCCTTGTGGTTTTCAGGGTTTTTTGGCTCAAGGTACCCATTATTAGATTCCAGGCACTCCACAAAAATGCCAACTCTAAGATTTCACTTGTTTTTTTAAGTATGGAAAAATAAGAGAGCAACTCTTCTGCTGCAAAGAACTCAGGTAGACCAAAACAGATTGGAATGTTTTTGATATTATGGATTCCTATCTGAAATCTCAAGTATATCTTGTGAATTGTGTATGTGTTTGTACGCCTAAAAGTTCTATTTTTACAGATTTCACCCCACAGGAACTTAGAAGGACCCCATGGCACCCCAGGATGCTATGTTTGGAAATATGAAAAATACTTACTGATTTTGAGGGAATTATTGAAAACCACAAATTCTCCTCCTTTAGTTTTTATTGTTTTGTTACCCTATGATCATGTAAAATCCAGGCAAGACAAATTAATTAGTTCTTGCCTGTCCTTTAAGTAATCACCAGTTTGCTGTGGAAAACCACAGCAAATCTAGATTTTTTCCTTTAAAGGAAGAATTTTCTCCCCTTTAAAAATCACAGATTTTCTCTCTTTTAAAAGGAGAAAAACTTGGGAAACCATGCGTCTCTCCTTGCAGGCTGGCAGAGTTCAAGCCTGCAAGGGGATACTTGTGTCTGGACAGAGCAGGACACAGGGGGCTAGAGGGCACCATGTGCATGTGTGCGCACACACATGCATGTGGCAGCTAGGCAGTGTGGTGGAGAGCAGCTCCCTCGAGGTAAATCTATGGGGGCAGGCAAGGGGGGCATCAATGAGGCATGGGAGGGCAGGAGGGGCATAGGCCCCCTGAGCCTGCTGGTGCCCCTCACTCCCAACCCACTGTCCCCAGGCCACAGCCCCACGGTATGTGAGGAAGGCGTGATGTGTGCATAGGTGATGAGGGGGGAGGCAGGGGGCACAGACTATGTATTGCAGGGGTCAGGTGGGGCATACTCCAACCCTCCTCTGACACATTGTGTAAGTGGCCCCCGAAATTTCTGCGCTCACAGCAGGGTACAGGGCTGCAGCCTAGCAAGACCAACTGCAAGCAAGAGCTGCCTCCGCAGCGCAGTGGGTGGGACCCAGCACAGGAGGGAGTGTTGCACTGCCATGGCCATCAAGGTGGTCCAGCCAGGCTACAGCTCTGCTGTGGGCACAGACATCAGGTGGGCACATGCCTCCCCATCTCTCCAATGCATTACCTGTCCCCCCCCCCCATGCCCAACCCCCACCCCCCATCCTCACACACCCACTCCCTTCTTCAGGGGCTTGAGGGCAGTGGGTCAGGATTGAGGGGCACCAGCAGGGCTGGAGGAGTGGAGGACTGTGGGTCAGGAGTGAGGGGCACCAGTGGGGGTGGGAGATTGAGAGTCAGGAGCACCAGAAGGGCTGGGGAGGTGGGGAGCTATGGGTTGAGAGTGCAAGGCAACAGCACAGACGGGCAGGACACTGGCATATCAGGGTTGATCAGTGCCACAAAGCTGTAGGGGAACAGCCACAACTGGATCCATGACCTGGTGAGCAAAAGGGGCAGGGGGAGCTCTGATTTTTCATGATAAAAAACACAAAATCAAATGCCAAACTATATAAATATTTAGAATTTATTTTTTATAATGACTGAGGGACTGGTAGGCTTCCAAATTGCTTTAAAATTGTAAATATATCAATAAAACATTGTGTTCAAGTGATACCAACATATAGAGTGGCATTTCATTTTAATCGCAGAAAAATGTGGATTTGGGATTCTTTAATTAAAATATTGGAAGTTTTTTTAACAGAGAAAACCAGGATCCCCACTGATCACCAACTTTACCACCAGAACTGAAGATAAGATTCCAGATGCTTTTAAAGACTCAAAGGAAATAATTAAAGTAACAAATTATTACACTGAAATATTTTTCTTCTATAAAAAAGCAATACAAATTTTTAAAAATGCAAAAACAACTTTAGTCATTTGTTTATGAGAAGCAGCAGCTCGCTCAATTATTTTCAAAGCCACTTCAATATCTCATAGGACACTAAAGATCTTATTTACCAGAAATATGCATTCCTAAGCAATGTCCTTCCAAGTAACTGGAACATCAAGGTACAGCTATCTCCAGCTGTAACTTGATATGCTCATTAGCTAAATCATACTGATAAGATAATTTCTTGTTTTTATGATTAGCAGCACTTACATTCTAATAAGTGGTCATAATTACAGTTTTTAAAAGTAACCCTGTATTAAGATGGAAATCACTGCATTTTTTATTGCAATCTTTTTCGATCTAGCAAAGGTGCTGAGCAGCCCAATCTCCAACTATAGTTAATGGATGCTTTTGTTACTTAACGTTTGTCAGGAAAAGATAAATGGCATGTCTGTTTACATACTGAAAGCCATCCTTGCAAACCCCCCTAAAAAAAGCCTGTATCAGAAAGACAAAAGAACTGACAGTCTTCTGAAAACATATGTGAAAAAAAACAAAAAACAAAACCAAGAACACATATTCATCCATATTCCACATGACTGGGTTATATACAAATATTTTTCCACCATCAGATTATTGGTTCATAACAACTTAAAGCACTTCACTGGATGCTGGGAAAATTCATAAAGAAAATTATGCATGCATAAAAGGAAACTGCTTTGTCCCATCTACAGAGCCAATTAGAATGGTTTACAAATAGGCTCACAGCTCTTTTATCTTTTCATTGACAGCCATGGACACTGCATGTAGACTGAGTGCCTTTGTAATGTTTCAGACAAGGTTCTTTGGGTAAATCTGATATCTTATTAGACCAACTCAAATAGTTAGAAAAATTCTTCTTTGTAAGTTTTCAGGTGCAAATACCCTTTTCAGGCTTAGGAAGCCATCTACAAACACTTCCTCAGCCTGATGAAGGGAATTTGTACCCCAAAACTTGCAAAGTATTTTTCCAACTAGTTAAGTTGGTCTAAAAGAGATCAGATTTACCCAAAGAACCTTGTCTACCTATGTACTTAGACTAACACAGCTACAACCTACACCCTTTAAGATTTCTAAACTTTTTTTTTTTTTGGGGGGGGGGGGTTCTTTTTTGAAGATACAGCTCTTTTGGTCACACTAATGGGGAACAGCTTAAAACACTGGGTCATATGAAACTGTTAAGGAAAGTTGAATGTCCACAGATGTCAAAGTAATAGAAAAGAAAATACTGTATAATTGAAGATGAGGTCCATTTTACATCTGCATAATACAACTAAGGATAAAATGTGAAGTAGAAACATCAAAAGGACAAGACCTAAAAAGTAAGAAATTATTTTGTGCGCTGGGAAGTACTAAGTTCAAAACAAACACAAGGGTAAAACTTTAGTGAAGTCAATGGAAGGTTTTCCATTGGTTTCTGTGGAGAAAAGAATATACCATATGATTCTACTGAAGTGCCAAGGGTGTAAAGGAGCAAACAGAGAGCATAAGGAAATATAAGAAAAACTAACACTGCTTACATGAAAAAATAATAGTAGGAACATACTGAATACAACATTGTGTGCATTTAATGGATTTTAGTACCTGGAACTAAAGAGTGAGAACCAGTGCCATGAGAGTAGTTGGTTCCCTACAGACCACAAGCCAGTGCTTCAGCAACTATAATGTGAGAGCCATGAAAAACCTTCAAGGATAAATGTATTTTAAAAAAGTGAGGAAACTACTATAAATAAAAGTACAGTGTTAGAAATTCTTTAGGAACAAAAAGCATCAAAGGGGCAGGGAAATGTTAGACTATATTCAGGAGGTGAACAAAAGGTGAAATGGAAACTATTACAGTACCAACACATGATCATATCCGTTCAGCTACATTACCGACTCAAACAATATGAACCTGTATTAAGGGCCATCTCCATCCTGTCTTAGGTACATTACAATATTACCAATTTTTTCAATATTTAAACTAATTTTGCTTAAGAACTGTGTCATGGCATGGGGTCCAGTAGGATGGCCATGATCTTCCTAAGGCCCCCTTTACCGTGCCAAGTTGACCCAATGGGCACCCTTGACTCTTGCCCACCACGTCTTTGATGATAAAATAGATATTTGGGAAGCTGCCTTTTACGCCCTCTTGATCACGTTTTGCTGTGCACTCGGACCCCGTGGATTCCCGGACCACTGGTAGGTCCCACTCCAAGACAGACTGTACAACGGGTGTTTCAGGGCACCCTAGCCTTATGGGCTATGCGTGGCTCCAACCACCCCTTTACCACGCCCCAAGCTTCACAGATAGAACTGATGTTGTTCAGCCTAGGCCTTGTTATAATTTGGCCCCCTTGTCCTCCCTGGGCCCTCTGCAGCCCTAGTCTCGCTTAGCGCCCTCTCTGCAGCCCTGGTCTCGCTCAGCCCCCTCTCTCTGGGGCTTCTCAAGGTTGCCCCCCTCTTTGAAGCTGGGGTTAGTGCACCCTGAATGCTGCATCCTCACTGGCACTGGGGTCCCCACACTACTGTGGGTCCCCTATGAGGCCTCCTCCTTCCCCTAATAGCCTCACCCAAACCACCGGTCTTTAAACAGCAACAAAACACAAGCCCCTGGGCTGTAACAAATTCAAGCTGCCTGGCTAAAACATCATTCAAGCCTACCAGGGAATACTCCGTCCTTCAGCAGCGTCAGAAGCTGCTCCTGCAGTCAGGCCAGGCCAGGCCTGGCCTCTCTTCTCTGGGAAAGCTCCTTCTCCTTTGGCTGCTAGCAAGGAACTGCCTGCCTGGCTTCAGCCATGGGATTTATATGTGCCAGGCCCTGCCCCTCCTTCAGTCAGCTGACCACTGGCAGGTGTGGGTCACTAACTACTTTAGTTGCCCTGGTGACCAACAGCTGGGCTCCTGACTCATTGTTAGGGCTCTTTCCCTAGCAGCTTCCCCTCTTTAGGAGCAGGGCACCTTAGTGCTCTACAACAAACTATTTTTTATTGATACCCGGAATAACTGATTAAAGACCATTTGTAAAAAAAAAAATCAGCTTTACTAGGACTCTAGAGCAGTGGTTCTCAACCTTTTTTATACCTTTTTTATACTCATTTGTAAACATCACAGGTGAGTCCTGCCCTAGTGCCCCTCAGTCTCGACCCACTGCCTCATCCCCAGACCCCCAGTGTATGAGGCAGGGGGTGGGTGTGTGGGAGGCAGAAGGAGCCCCAAGCAGCCCCTCGCAGGCTGGAACTCTTCTAGCCTGCAAGGGAAGACCTACAGCTTTCCCACACTTTTCTCCTTTAAAAGAATCCATTTTTAAAGTTTGTTGACCCATTTTTAAAGTTTGTTCACAACACTTTCATATATTCTTATGACCCACTTTTGGGTGGCAACCCACGGGTTGAGAAATGCTGCTCTAGAGTACCTAAAACTAAACACATCTTGTCCATTTACAGAGTAACTAAATAGTATAATTTTAAATATAATCTTGAAGCACATAGAAACACATAGGAATAACCTGAAATAAATAAATGGAGAAAAATAAAGAATGTATTTTTAGGATAAGTCACATCTCCCTAGCTTTTTAGAACTTTTTAAAGTGTTAACAAACATGTGGACAAGGGAGAGCTGTTTGACATACTCTGTCCTTCCAAAAGTCATTTGGAAGAGGCTCTTAATAACTCTAAAACGAAACACAGTACTGTTATACAATAAAACCAATTGGGAAACAGGAAACAGAATTGGAATAAACAGCTCATTCAAAGAGTGGAACAGTATTACCATAATTACTTGAATATAAGATGACTCCCAATAATTAGATTCTATATATGGAAAATGTATAACTTTGTTATAATTTTCTAGGTATAGAATGTAATTATTGGACGTTTGCCTTGAATTTGTATCCCTCCCACTGCTACACCAGGGAAAATAAATCTGGGGAAGGCTAGGTGACCACCCTGCCCCCTCTCAACTTCCACTCCCTGCAACCTCTTTCACCCTCTTTACTGTCAGACCATGTTCTCGCTGAGCACATGGAAGTGAGAAGCAAATTTGAAAACACTGACCTTGAAATTAAACATAGCTGCAGTAATTTGCATGTATTAATCATAGATTTATTTCATCCAGAATTGATGCATGTTACCTTTTTTGAAATTGCTGCAAGTTTTAGCACAGGCACTCCATAAACACTTTCAAGTAGTACTTTTGTACCTTCTTATAGAAAGTACAAACTATGCATGATATTAAGTCCCAAGCCAAAAGGCGCTTTACCATATAGGGATCCATAAGTAGGTTAGGGACCTACTTAAATTTGTGATTTTGAGAATTTCAAGGAAACCGCAAAATCCAGGATTATCCACAAGATCCATGAACTCAACCAAAAAAAACCTTAAAAATAAAATCCTGGCTCCCCAGCGGAAGTCAGTGGTCAGCGTGGCATGAAAGGCAGCAGACAAGGTGGTGGCTACCCCCTCAGTCATCCTCCCCCCACCAGGGCCTCTTCAATGAGCACTGTGTGGCAGGGCTGCACAAAGCGCAGCCAGCAATCACGATGGCAGCGCATCCCACCCCCATACAGGGCCTTGTCACCAATCAGTGCTGAAGGGCAGGGCGTTACAAAATGATTATGGAATTAGGACTTTATGCTGCAATTAAATCATGAAAATTGGTACATCCCCCACAATTTAGGTAGTCCCCTACATATAGTTCATTGGGCTGGGTTCCAGAAGAGTCAACAGTGTTCCAAGCCTTGGTGACCCCACAGCTCAGCACTGCTCATTATGTGTTTATATTCCAGGTACTCCCCCCACAAAAGATCCACATGCTAATTAGACCCCTAGGTGCAGGGCAATCTCATGGAGGGAAGGGCCACACTAATAATATGAAACAGGCTGAGAGAGGGGGCAACAGAGGTATTCCAGGTGAACTGTTTGGGGCCCCATTTAGTTATGTTTGCCATATATTTAAGGCTGGTGAAGAAACAGGAATCACTAAAAATGGGAAAGAAAAGCACAGCTCAGGTGTGGGAGTCAAAATGTATGCAATGTAGTGACTCATCATGACTTGAAAAAAGAGTTGGTGCTGAAGAGGACTGTGCACAATGGGCACTACCATATATCTTATTCAAATGGGCTGCACTAACCAAACCTTGTGGCAGGTTCCTATCAATGTTTGCCCAATATGGACTAGGTGTTTTAGTCATGCTCAGTATTGGCTGCATTTAATCAACTTCATAGTTGTTTTCCATTACTGAGCACATGCTGCTTTTAGCAGCAGTTTAGTAATAGACAATATATTTGACAAAGTATCCTTGTATGAGAATGTAAGAAAAGGGTCTTTTTTCCCCCGTGCTGATTGAGGGGAAAGGGACCTCGTCTGGTAGCCAGTCAATACAGTATTGCATTGATTTACAAACCATACATCTTTTTCACCCCAAAAAATGACATTCAAAACTGGGGCAAGTGTTCCAAGTAAGGAAGTTGTTTTTCATGCTGCATCGGAAGAAAGGGGGCACTGGAATGGTGACAGAGCTGTCTCCCCCATCACACCCAGGACTGAACCCTTTGGCAATATGGAGTAGGGGCAGAAGCCCTTCATCAGCATCACATCATTCCCCACACTGCTTGGTCAACAGCTATATGTTTAACATTCTCACAGCTGCTGCCTAATTGCCAGCAGCCACTGGATGAGCACAGTAGGGGAAGGGGAAGTGATGCTGCTGATGGGGCTCTGCCCATGCTCCATGCAGTCAGAGAGTTCAGTCCATTAATAGAAAGCTTTAAGATCTTATGAGAGCACATATGCATTTCTTCTGCAATCTAAAGTAAAACAACTGAAAGATTTTGTAATGAAATGTAGGGCCAATCTGGCAATGTTGCCCAGTTTCCAACTAGGCATGCATATTTTTAATTTTTATTTTATGAATTTCACATTGTTTATGTAAAATTCCCAATACAATGTATGTAAAACTCCTGCTTAGAACAATTTCAACTGGGTTTCATAAAATTATCTGAGGAAAGCTTATTAAAAATAGTATAGCCAGCATGAGATAACTTGGTAACTGGTTTTCCAGCTTGGAATCTCAGGCTACTAATGCAGACACCCACCAAAGCAAAAGAAGGCAAAGGTTATTGAGAGCACAACATGAATAAAGCATCCAAAAATATATTACATTTCCTGGTCTTCTTTCTCACAAGGGTAGAGACTTGAAACAACCCAGCCTACAGGAGAAGAGTATTACCAGCAGGGCTGGATTAATGCATAGGAAAATTAGGCACATGCCTAGGGCCTTAAATGAAGTAAGGGCCAGTTGTGCTTATTTTACATATTATAATTATTGAGTGAAAAAAGTAATATTATATATACAATATTAAGTAGGGGCCCAACAAGTTTGTTTGCCAAAGGCCCATTAAAGGGTTAATCTGGCCCCAATTACCAGCATGTTTTGTTTTGTTTTACCATTAGAGCTACCCCTGATTATGCCATATCTACCAAAGACACAGTGCTCCCAGCTTCAGATGTTTTGAGGGATCAATTCCTGGATTCAAACCTGAACCTTCATGTGCTGACAAAGATGCCTGGCTTTAAGAGATTTTCAATCAGTATGATTAATAAAGAGCTTGGAAGGCAAGCCCATACCAAAGAAAGTGCTGCATTATATAAACAAAAGGTCTAAACTGTAAATTTCTGAGAACTCTGATAAGCTGGCTAAGGAGTTCACAATCTCTTCTTGTCTTATTATCCTTAGTATTGATTGTAGCCTCTCCACCTTGAAATTGCTGGTGAGGACAAATCTATTGAGTCTCATTAAATCCAGCACAGAAACAAAGTCCCCTGAGCATTTGGGACCAATAAAACAGATTCAATACATTTTAAAAAGAATATTTCCTTTCCTTGAGAGGTAGAACTATAGCTACAGTATGAAAGAGATATCAACATATTTTCATAAATCCTCTAATCTGAAAGAGTTTTGCAGAACACAGCATGCTTAAAAATGTGGGTGGATTCAAGGAAAATGGTACAGTGTATCTCAACTGCACATCAGCAAGTCAGTACAACTTGATAAAACAGATGACTGATCTTTAAATGTCTCCCCTTCCCATTTTTAAGCTAGCTCTGGAACAGAATTTGTGATCCTCAATGGATTTATGCCTAATCCACTAAGAGTTCATGACCTTTGCCTAGTTTGTAGAAAAAGTAATTTCTTTGACTTGACCAACTGTTTACTAATGCACATTAACATCAGTATGAAGAGTAGTTTCCCTAAGTGGCAAACTAGTAAGATGAACTTGGAATACGTCAGCCAACCACACTGCGTAAACTATAGCATGTAATGCCTATCTGACCACTGACACAGAGGTCATCGATCTTGCTGTAAGGGACAATAAATCATAGGATGAACATGCTGATAGGCTCAATGCCATTTGGAGAAGTAGAAAAATATTCCTCTGTGAATCTGTCTATGGAGTAGCTGACAAGTCCTTATCTAGCTGTTGCAGCCAGCATGTTATTAATGCAAAGGAAACAAACGTGCGCCTTGAACATTATGCCTTTGACTTGAAAATATACAGAGCACTGCACCTATTTTCTGGTTACTGGGATGCCTACGGCTTGTTTTGAACTCAGTAGGAGCGTTCAGTTTTGTGACTCAGAGAAAGGAAGCACGCATTGCTTTTAGAAGCAACAGGTCACTTAGAAACAATTGTTTGAACATTACATACAGCCTACTGAACGCTCATTTTCAGAATCCTTCTTAAACTGTAGACTGCTCCAGCAGTGTGACTTGGAATAGTAGCAATAGCCCTCTTAGTGTTCTCTTAATAATTTAGCTTAAAAATGATTTCTCCCTCCAATCACGAAAATAGTCATTCGATCTTGGAACTGTTAAATAGACAACAACAGCTTGGGCTCCCTGAAGATGAAAGGCAAGACCAGAGGTATTGTACAAGGGCCAGGTACAATATAAGAACAATTTCCCAAATTACAAGGTAAGTACATTCACCTCAGTTTGTCACATACACTAAAAGATCTACTGGATTCTGATTTCAGAGCAACAGCAGTTTTTCTGCCTTGTTCCCATTTTTTCTTATGAGTAAACAATGGGTATTCAGATGCCTTCTGGGTTTGTGATTTAAACACTACATGTCATTACTTGTCAGCGGTGCTAATGTATTCTTGGCTTACTTAAGATGCTCACCACACTCTGCAAGGTCCTAAGTATATTGAATTCAACAATTCTGTGCTAGCCCCTTTAAGATTCCAGGTATTTCACAGTGGTCAACTTTGTTAGAAAACTGAGAGAGACTACTTATCCCCCAACCTACAACACCTTTGTCCTGCGAGTGTTCAAAATGCTTCTGAAGGATTGCAAGGATTCTTGTCTACTTGAGAAAGGTCAGAAAAACTCTTGATGTAAATGAATCTCAGGTCAGGTCTATAAAGTCTAAACCAGCAAACCCTCCTAATATAGATGCATTCCATATTAGCAAAAAAGTTGTTTTTCCTACCACTTTGCCAAGTGAAATAAGCTATAATGAAAAAAGCACTCTTATGCCAGTATAATTTTCTCTCCCCATCCCCGCAAAAATAATCACACTCCCCCAAATCAAAACTACTATACCAGCTAAAATTTATAGTGCTTAACTGGCCTCATACAGATATTTTGTCTTGTAAAAACACTCATTAAAGAGTCATCTATACTTGTGTCAATGTTTTTCCTTGATAACAAGAGACTTCTGAGTGGTTCTTCAAGGAGTCCACTCCTAACATCTGCTCAACAGTGGAAGCCTAGCCATGAATGGTGGGAAAGGCAATAAATAAGGAAAAGAAAAGAGGTGAGGCAGTGGGAAAAAAAATTATTTGGGGGTGTGGTAACACTCCATATGAGACTGAAACCAAGTGTATCACATTTATAGATTAATTTTCTCATTACATTTTAAACAGCTAACAAGAGGAGTTGCATATGAATACCACCTCTTACCTTGAGAAAAAAAGAGAAATACAGACAGAGAAAATACACTGGAAAAGTTGGACTGTATGTTTTGCAGTCCATTAAAGTCCTTTTTTCAGGGGCAAATAATTATATATGCTTAAGGTGGGGCATAGCTGGTAGGCAAAATTTGGGCGTTGTCTTTGGTAGGTATAAGTGAACCAAAACATTTATGCAATCTCCCTGATTTAATCATGAAATAGTACTAATTGAAGGGTGCAGTATCACACACTACTTTCAATATAGACAGTCTATTAGCCGGCATGTTGACTATTGATAATTATGTGTACTACTTGTACATACATTTAAATGTATACTTTTGTAATAGAAAAAAATGCATACTTTCTGATAAGATATAGTCTCTGCCATATAAACATCTTCCTGATTTCTTAGTACTTTTTGAGTATCCATATTGAGAGCCTGAAGCTGCTGGATCAGCTCTGCCTGCTGTGCTGTATGTTCAGTGTTTTGTTTGTAAAGATTCTGCAGCTCCTGCAACTCCTTCCTGCGCAATAAATAGGAAAGCGTGAATAGAGGCACAACAATGATCTCAAACAGTGGTGTTTAGCTAATTTTATTTAATGAATATCCTCATCTATTTTCCCACCAATTTCTTTATAAATACCAGAAATTAAACACATAGCATTTAATATTCATCACTGAATACTGTAAAAGATCTATAAAATATTCAACTATCAATTGCCCTTTAGTGGCTTGACTACTGTAAAGTAACTGGACCTTCAGTTACAACAGGGCTGTCTAACTGGTAGCCACAGGCCACAAGCAGCTCCCAAGTAGTTAACATATGGCCCCTGGCTCCTGGTCTGCACATCGCTTCCCTCCATTGCTCAACTGCTGCTGCTACCAGAGTCTCTGGGCTCCCCTGCCTTCCTCCAGCTTCTGCTGGTACCCTGGGTGTGGGACTGTGTTGAAGGCCTTCTTAAAATCCAGGTAGATGACACTGGCCTCAGCTCCTGTGTCAAGGGAGTGTGTGACCTGGTCATAAAAGGCTATAAGGTTTGTCAGGCAGGATCTACCTGTGACAAACCCATGCTGGTTTACTTTCAGCATCATTTCCATTGCTGGACCTTCACAAATGTGCTCTTTGATGATTTTTTCCAGCATTTTCCCAGGGATAGAGGTATGACTGACTGGTCTAAAGTTACCCGACTCATCCCTTCTCCCCTTCTTAAAAATGGGCGCCATGTTGGCCGTTTTCCAGTCCTCAGGGACTTGGCCAGAGCACCATGAGAGCAGCTCTGACACTGACCAATTCCTTCAGCACCCATGGATGGAGGTCATCCGGGCCGGCTGACTTGTACCCATCCAGCCCTTCCAAGTGCTCTTTAACTAAGTCAACACTAACCTTTGGAGGTCTCGTGCCTTTTGGACATCTGTCTATGTTCAAGGTGGGGGGATTTTCTTGGTCAGTATTAAGGAACACTGAAGCAAAGAACTTATTGAAGAGCTCTGCCTTTTTGTCTGCATCAACCACCAAGTAACCTGATTTGTCATTTGACCCATTTTTTACAGGATACCTTGAAACATAGGACAATCCAATCTTTGTATTATAGATTTACGCTTTAAAATGCTAGGATATATTTTTTAAACTCACGCAATATGTATAATGTGATTCTCCTTCATGGACTACTTTTTTTTCTTTGCCTATATGTCAGTACACATTTTATGACATTACCTAAAAGATATATTTGCTTATGGGCCCATCACTAGTGCAATAAGTACAAGTGAGTCAGGACAGCTACTTACAGATTAAATTACATAAAAGGCTGATATACGTTATAAATTAGAATAGCATTGTAATGCAACCAAAGGACAGTCTTTTGTAATCTGGGTCCCTGAATCCACTGTAATTATATGATAATGAAGATGAAACTGATAAATAAATGTTGTAGACTTAGGCAAAAATGTAGGTAATGTTGGCAACTCTTGGGTTTGTGCTAAAACATAATTAAAACTTAACATGTATTTCATAGTCTAATCTGTTTAAAGCACTCAATAAAATGTGGATTATGAAAATTAGTTTACTTTTGTATATTTAAAGTGAGCATTATTTTCTCTTTAATTAACAAGAAACATGTCAAATTATTAGTCTCAAATGTCAGTATTTCTATTGCCCCTATTAAGTTTCTTTTATACTTCTTCACAAAGTTTGCTTTGTGACCTCAGGCAAATCACTTAACCTTTACCTATGCCTCAGGTTAACATCTAAAGCAGGGATGGGCAAGTCTGGCCCTCAGGCCAAATCTGGCCTGTGGCACATTCCATTTCCCAGCAACCTCTGTGGTGGCAGCTCCTTTTGGCTGCCACCACCAGACCCAGCCCTGCTGCCTGGACCCCCCCATCCAATCCACCCTGCACCCACCGCCATGGGTGGGACCCATGCAGGCAGCGCGCACAGCCAGATAACTAGGATGGGGCTGCAGCGGGGGCCAGGGAGACCCCAGGATTTTGTGGCAGTGACAGCACAGGGCCAGAGCAGAGCCACAATCCACTGTCTGCATGCCCCTGAGATGACTGCAGGTTCTGCAGGCATGCACACGCAGAGAGCAGATCGTGGCTGTGCCCCAGCCCCCATCCTGTGCTTTCGCTACCTCAAGATCCCACCCCCAGCCCCAGCACAGCTCCCTGCCCAGCTGTGTAACCTGCCTGTGCAGCTCCTGCTGGTCTCCCATGGAGGCCGAGGCTGAGGCGGGGGCCAGGTCTGAGCCTCTGT